>NW_016820258.1:259098-265305 GCF_001698545.2 Rhinopithecus bieti | reverse complement strand
TTTTTTTTGAGACAGAGTTTCGCTCTTATTGCCCAGGCTGGAGTGCAGTGGCGCGATCTCGGCTCACTGTAACCTCCACCTCTTGGGTTCAAGCAATTCTCCTGCTTCAGCCTTCTGAGTAGCTGGGACTACAGGCGCATGACATCACGCCCCAGCTTATTTTTGTATTTTTAGTAGAGACAGGATTTCACCATGTTGGCCAGGATGGTCTCGATCTCTTGACCTCATGATCTGCCCGCCTTGGCCTCCCACAGTGCTGTGATTACAGGTGTGAGCCACTGCACTCGGGCAACTTTGTATGTTTTAAGTTAACACTGCACCCATTCTCAGTTGCTGACATGAGCTAAACACACAGGTGCTTATTAATAGATCGGTAAATCTATTAGAAGAAGTTTGGTAGCTACTCTCAGGGTTCTTAACATTTCTACAGAAATTCATTAACCGCCAGGCGGGTGGATCACATGAGACCAGGAGTTCGAGACAGCCTGACCAACACAGCAAAACCCAGTCTCTATAAAAATACAAAAATTAGCCGGGTCTGTTGGCACATGCCTGTAGTCCCAGCTACTGAGGAGGCTAAGGCAAGAGAATCACTCCTCCGAGAGGAGGAGATTGCATTGAGTGGAGAGAGCACCACTGCACTCCAGCCTGGGCGACAGAGTGGGACCCTGTCTCAAAAGCACACACAAAAAATGTATTAACGGTGAAGGCCATGGAGCCACTCTAAGAACAACTGCTATACTCTGGTGCTGCCACACTGTGAAAGGGATTTCTGGGATTCTGGATCTCCCACCAAGATCTGGAATAAGAAGTCCAGCCATGTGATTCATGGAAGGAATTACTGGAAGGACCTTAGCATACCCTCTCCCATCCTAGACAGATATTAGGTTCAATTCGCATAAAGTAACCAACCTATTTTCTCAAGAACAGATCCACTCTACCAAGTGATGACATAAGAATGACTCAGAGCTTTATAAATCTAATTATCTTGAAATAATCTCTGATGTGGCTAACATATTGTACACTATCACCTCTTTATTTTCATCATGAGAATCAAAATGTGATCTTAAGATCTTAAAAAGTGTTTTTAGTGCTCTCTATGTATGCTATCTGACAAAATATAACCCCTGTCTTTCTTTTACTTATCTACTAAATGAATAAAAAGGCATAATGAGGCAGCCTTCTAATGAACCAGGTTGAGATGTGAAGATGATAAAATAAATGAAAAACAATCAAGAGTACTGGATAGATGTCAGGCCAAGAAATCAAGTGTCAAATTTGAATCAAGTGTCAAATCAAGGAAACCAGGTGGACAGCATGTGTAGTAAGAATTAAAAATTAGAAAATCCATGATAGAAGCTTCAGACATAGGTAGAATCAAAGAAAGAACTCAACTGAAGCAGAGGTACCAGAGAGCCCTGAAATTCTTTGATCCCTGAAAAGTAGGACAGAGCAAAAGGCATTCTACATTCACCAGAGAAGAAGAGATTTTGAAGACCTGAAAAAAACCTTGAATTTATCATTCACATTGCATTACAAGAGCAGAACCCAGCCTTTGCATTATAGAAATGGCTTTGATGCTCTCTCTCTCTCTCTCTCTCTCTTACTGCTGTTCAGCATGAGCTTAGACTCAAACTGCTGTTACTAGGTAACAACTCTATGGGTCTGAGTTCACAAGAAGAGCTTTTTTTTCTTTCTTTCTTTTTTAAAGCAATTTGACAGAACTCAGAGGAAATGAGAAGTTTGAAAATACCAAACAGAAAATATCTCAAATGAAGACCATGTCAAGAACAGTAACTCGTTTCAAAGTGAGGGGTCACATATTCTGGGGGATGATTTAAATCCAGAAAAAATGAGGGTATCAGCAGCTCAGCAATAAATGGGATCTATTATCTAATAAAAGAAAAGATACACACTGAATGTTACTTAAGGTAACATAAATATAGAAATATGAATGCATCTAATATGTTTTACAAATACAAAGTTTTCAGAAAAGAAATATTGATCGAAAAGATAGATAAGGAAAGCAGGCAGAATGAAAATACCTAGAAGTGACAAAGAGCCTGGAAAGAAAACGTTAAATTGATTAAAAAAAAAAAAAAAAAAGACGACTGATAAATAAGCCTGATCCTTCATTCACCAAGCTGTGCATCTCTTTTTTAAAAAGAAAAATTTAATTTCATTTATTGAGCATGTACAATGTACAATGTATTATTACTTAACTGTTAATAAAAGGCTCTGTGCTGCTGGTGGAACTGACACCAATTAGCCATAGAGGTTATAAAGAGAATGAGGTCAGGGTCAGAAGTGATGGTGGGCAAAGATACTTTTTGTATTTTCTGAAGCCTATAAATTAACTTTCCTAACGTTCTTTCCAAGAAGTGGTAACCATTTTCTCAAAATCTGATAGAGAGGCTAAACACACCCCTACACACATGCCAAGGAAAACACTTCTGAATGCATCATGATGATTCTGTGATGATAATCACTGAGCTAAGCATTGCCTATCCTTCATCCTCCACCAATGGCAACACCTCATCCTTCTAATGCCATCTCCTTCATGGACCCTCTCAGTTTTCCTATCAAGATTAGCCCTGCTTCTGCTGCACTCCATCATACCACTGGCCCTCAGATTCATGTCTCTTTTGCTTGCATTGTAGTTAACTATCTACTTACTTGTCTCACCCAATAAACAACCAACTTGATAAAGGTCTTATTCCCCTTGGAATCTCCCCAGCAGCTTGCAGAGTGCCTTGGTATGGAAGTGCTGGGAGAATCTGGTTCCTGAGACAGGTCTAAGGGCAGGCTAGTGTCCTCCAGCCATAAGTGTATAACACATGCTAAGGGCAGGGCTCATGGATCAGCTTGCAGGTGGGTCACTGGAGGCCCCAGTGTCTTTGGGGGTGTCCTGCCTTGGCTTACCTCTCCTTTTCCATCCTCCCTGTCTTTTTCTTGCCTGACCAGAAGCACTCCAGGCACTGTGCCAGTGGTATCAATGCCAACCGCTGATCATGATAATGAGGTAAAATGTAAAAAGCTTGTTTACTCTGATTTACTCAACATAATTTAAAATAGATTAATACATGGCAAATATCATGCATACTGCTCATTCCTATTATCTGTGCTTACAACAGAATTGCGAAAACCTCATCACACATCTACAAAGCATCAGAAAATATCATGTTGTTAGACTGGGTGCGGTGGCTCATGCCTGTAATCCCAGCACTTTGGGAGGCCAAGCTGGGTGGATTACCTGAGGTCAGGAGTTCAGGACGAGCCTCGCCAAATGGTGAAACCCCATCCCTACCAAAACATACAAAAATTAGCTGGGTGTGGTGGCAGGCACCTGTAATCCCAGCTACTCTACTCGGGAGGCTGAGACAGGAGAGTTGCTTGAACCCGGGAGGTGGAGGTTGCAGTGAGCCGAGATTGTGCCATTGCACTCCAGCCTGGGCAAAAAGAGTGAAACTCCTTCTCAAAAAAAAAAAGAAATAAAGAAAAAAAAAGTTGTTGAATAAAAAGCTTTGTTTAAATAGCCAAAATTTTAAATATTTAACACATTTTGATATTATATTATTGTCATCACCATCTTACTTTTTCCCCTTTGTCTCCAACTATGCCGGTGGTGCCTCGCAAACCCTGGGCTCCCTGGAAATGTAAAAAAGAGAAGTGAATTATTTTAGCTGAAGCAAAGCTTTTTAAAATCTCATCACAAAAGCTGATCTAGAAAATGGAGATTATCATAACCAAAGGTAATACTAAGAAATGGTGACAATATATAGACAAACGTTTCTAGTTTAGAAAGTCCAAGCAGAATTCTTCAGATGGTAAACCTTTTTATAAAATTCTGAAGCATTACACAAAACTGGAGTTGACAAAAAAGTAAATACCAGCATAAGAGAAATTGTGATAATATGTTTGACTTACCTTTTAACTCATATATAGAACTTACACTATTATTCCCACTTCCTTCATGGCACGTAACTTGGTGACATGTAACATGATTTTAAACCTTGAAATAATTTTTTCCCACCAGTGGGCACCATCAAAAGCAGTAGTTTCCCAGACTAGCCCATGAAAGCCTATAACCTAGAAAGGAGCTGGAGCCTCCATCAACCCCTTGTAGTCACTATTCATTATACCATTCTTATGATGAAAGGCATTCTGAATTCCAACTTGGGGCAATAGGAACCCATCTTAGGCATAAGAGTGGATAATCCTAAAAACGAGGGGCTGAGTGTGATTTCTAGGATCTCTTTCAATACTGAAATGCTACCATTCTGGACTCTATGGCCCCATAGTAGGAGGGATCCAGAAATCGATCCTGGAAGGAGTGAGCCTGGGAATACCATTGGAAGCAGAGGAGGGTGGATGTTCCACTAGAAAAGTGGGGATAGCTACTTCTGGACAACCTGCTAACTGTTCCCATTGGCTTAAGATAAAGGAGCTCTAGGCCAGCCATTTCTCTCTTCTCACTTGGAGAAAAGGGGGCAAGTCCATGACCAACTCTCATTTAGATCAGTCACAAATTCTATGTAGATCTGTCAGGAATGACTTCCAATTCAAATATGCAAGATGATCCAGTTTAGGATATCCATTTAGAATATCGAGTGAGATGTGGCCATATCAGAAGAAAGCTGCTCTTTCTTGTATAGCTCATTTCCTGGCTCTAAAGTTATTTCTATAAAAAGAATATTTGGGTCAATAGCAACGACACAAGAATACCACATATTGTCTCTTGAGGTGTCTACTTTGAAGAACAGAGCTTTCTCTAAATATTCCAAGAAGCATATTTTTTAAAGTTGTACATTACTTTATATTTGTGCATGTACATTTAAAAAGTATGTGCTTTTGAAAATTTGGCATACCTATTCCCAAAGAGCAGAAGGTCATCAAGCACTAACAGATATCTCCCAATGGACCACTTGAGCCATGCAGCACCCAACATAGATCCTTAATCCCTGAAAACACTGTTTTAGAATGTTGTTTGCAAAATCCTGTTTTGAGAATCTTTGGGAATGGCTTTTATTTAAAAAAAAAAATTTAAATCCCTACCAAATTTTCATCAGATCAAAAAAAAAGCATATGTCCCTTATACCATGTATTCCTATCTCCCACCTGTGAAACACAGTCCAGCTCCTAGTGTCTCATATGGCAAACACTCAGGGGAGGGCAAACTTCTGAAACAAACACGCTGGACACCACAGATTCCCTGAAAGTTCTCATGTGGCTTAAAAGCAGAGACCATTTCTTCCAGATCCTCTGACTTACTTCCTTTAGCTTAATTTCCCTTACACTTTAAATGCCCTTAAACACTAATCTGTGCAGCTCCCTGAACCCTTTTTAAACAGCCAGTCCTGTGGAGAAGAGCAGAGCAGGCAAAGGGTGTTCCTGTGTTTGTCTTCAAGTCTTCAGTTTTTAAGAACAGTACCTGAGCTAGTCTTTTACATAGTCTATACCCTGGCTAGCTGCAATATTAAATTAATAGTCTTCAATTATTATTTCCAAAATTGTCATTACTCATTTTAACAAGAAAAAGGGTGTAACAACTCCATTTTAATGTAATACAAAAGTAACGCAAATTCTGATTTAACAACATCTGAAACTGAAGTTTGATGATGCCCCATATCACCTTACTGTGAATATTATTGCAGAAATCTGCTGAAGCACATGTCTTTTTATTAAAAGACATGATACGAGCAATTAAGAATGTTTTAATTAATTATAATGATTACATACTAGAATAAGCTACATTAATCCAATAAATGATATACCTACTGCATATTTAGAATACACAAAATTTTCTCATTATATCTTGTGATAATACAATAGAACATAAAAGATATGTATCATCCTCTTGTGCTTAGTATTTGCTTTTCAATTGCCTGGACCTGAAATCTGGTAAATGAATGTATGTAATTATAGGTAGAAATTTTCTGTTAAAAAAGTGCTACAATATATAATGAAGACCCTCTCCTATTTTGAAACAGTACTTATCCCCCAATGCTGGCATGGTGGAAAAATAGAGGACACCAAGTTCATGTAATGCTATTCATCCAACTGCTAAATAGAAAATATTCCAAGTCATGAGAAAAAAAAAAAGAATATTTACATATCCTAGTTAAATATTTTTTAAAAAATACTTTACTGGAGGTCCTTGAGCTCCAACTTCTCCCAGTTCTCCCTGGTCACCTTCTTCACCCTTAA
>NW_016820258.1:255337-257575 GCF_001698545.2 Rhinopithecus bieti | reverse complement strand
AAAAAAAAAAAAAAAAAAAAAAAGCAAAGAAAAGCACACTTTATAACTAGTATGTTTTAAGTTCACTTGGTGACTCCTGAATTATTCTACTTTCTTAAATTATTTAAATGGGCAGTCCAAATTAATTGTAGAACATTCAGAAAGTATGGAGAAGTATACATAAAAAAGTCACCTGAATACAACCATTTAACTGTAAATACCAGTAACATTTAGATGTTATCCTTTCAAAGTTTTCCTAAAGTGGGGAAGGAGGAAGAGAGACAAAGATACCAAGAAAAAGGCAGAGAGATAGAGAGAGAAAAGTTACCCATTTATGTTCCAAGTGTGTGTCAAATGGGGGGGATGTATTATTAGAAAAATGTAATTATACTATGAAAATTTTTTCATAAACTACAATATTTTTTCATCGTGATTTTTATTTTAGCTTTTCTTATTATAATTTTTGCACCATATACTATATTTTAATGCAAATCAGCCATTTCTTTTGTGGGTTATACCTTTAATGTCACTCATAGAAAAGCCTTTTCCACTCCAAAAATATACATTTATTTATATTTTTGCTCTAGCAATGTTGTAACTTCTTACGTAGAAATCTTTAATTATCAGTAATTTGTTTTGATGTAAAACAAAACAGAAATCTTTTCTCTTTTTCCTTATTCACTGGCCACTCTTCCAATAACAGATTCTCTCCACACAGGTTTCAAAATCCATCCTTAACATATGCTATATTGTTATTGGCTCTAGACTTTGATTCTGCTCTGGTGATCTACTATATGATGTTGCCAATACCACAACATGTTAATTACTGAAATTCTACAATACATTTTAATCTCAGGTAAGGAGAATTCCCTTATCTGTATTTTTCATTTATAGTTACTCTTATTTTTTAGATTTCCTAAATGTTTACTCTTCCAAATCAACTTTAGAATCATTGGGCAGATCTTTACAGAGTCTACTTGCTTTGTACTAGGACTGTATTAAATTAATAGAGTAATATGGCAAGAGTTAAAATCTTGACAATATTGAAATCATTTATCTTGATTTTTTAAACAAATTATGAGAGTCATACATATTGGTTTTAGCCTCATAATTATATTCAGATTATATTTCACTAGAATCTATGACTGACAGTGGGAAGAGGCAATCCCAATGGGAAAACCAGAGAATTAGCTAGTTCTTGGCCTGGATAATCATCACATGTGCCTAATTAAATGCTACTTCTATTTCCCTACAAAAATATAAAACTAGATAGAAAACAGCAGTGATTGATATGTCCACTGCAATTTTTCCATAACTAGGTACAGGATATTTTCCATAGATTCTCCATAAACTTTGGAGTCATATATTTGAATTATTTCACCTACAAGTGAAAACCACACAACTAATCCATAATCTGGAAGTTAAATGACAAATTTAGGAGTAGCAATTTATTATCACTTCACTATGATTTTTGCATGAGTATTGACCTGTATAATGTTGTATAATGTTACTAATACCACATTTTAATTATTGAATTATTTAATTTAATTATTGAAATTTTACTATTCATTCCTATATTCATAAACAGTTTTTAAGATCTTCATTAACTAATTTGTAGGGTAAAATTCAAGACAAATTTGTGAATTTGAATCCAAACTTCAGGCCTCCAAGCTCTTACCATTCTGTTTTCAGTTTCAGTTCAGTCTATCTGCTCACCCTTTCAAGGTTCATTCTGCAATGAGCTATGGCCATCCTATTGTGATTTCAAAGACATCACTTACACTTTCAAGTGACACTAAAATGTAAAATAAAGAAATTTTCAACAACTTTCTAAGTAAATTTTGGCCAATTACTTGACATGCCAAAAAAATTGTAGGTTTTCCACTGAACACCAAACCAAATTTGAGAATCTAGATAATTAACCTGTTTAAATATTAAAAAGACTAGTTTCATATGAAAAGTGGAAAGGCATCTGGATTAACAGCTCCATCTTCAAATCCTGTGGGATGGGGGAGTGAAAGTTCTCCAAAGGAAAGCATCACCAAAAGAAGGAGAAAAGGATACAAACATCAAAAATAACAGAAGTCTACTACATCAGCTTTACTGCATAGAATACCTCATGAATATCTTTTGATGTAATTTAATATTTGTACACACTTGTTTTTTGTAGTTAACCAATACTCTATTATTATATGGCTATGACATATTTAATTTAGTCCCCTGTGCTTGGACCTTCTTTTTTTTTTTTTTTTTTTTTTT
>NW_016820258.1:199793-255158 GCF_001698545.2 Rhinopithecus bieti | reverse complement strand
TTTTTTTTTTTTTTTTTTTTTTTGGGCTTCCGTGCCCCCAGTGCTCAGAATAACCGTAGCACATAGCAGGTACTTTATATTTGTCAAAACTTTTCATGACAATTTTTAAGATTCAGTGGAAGAATGATCACACAGAGAAATTTCCAAAGCATTCAGGTTTTTTTCCTATTTTCTCCAATTTGATATTGGGAACCCAGCTGTTATATTTCAGATAAATAAAATGCCTTAACTATCACAGCCTATGTAATAAAAGACTTTAAAAATAAATGTCCAAACTGTAATAGGGTACAGAAAATTGGTCTATTTATCCTGATTATTTGAGGCTATTTAACAGACTGATTTTTAGCTAAGAAGTTCAAGCGTATTAATGCCTGAAGACATTGATAAATTGCTCCTTGAGTTCTTGACTTCCAAAGAAAAGACTAGTCTTCTGTCACTACCCAATAAAGGGGTAGAAGGACATCGTCAACAAAGTCAAGAGGACCTGCATTAATAAGAACAACTTGACTTTGTAAAATATTATCAAATTTACCGAGACAAGAATTTGCAGGAAGTCAAATTCTTAGATATTTAAAGATGACTTACACTAGTGGATGAAAAAAAGGGCAAATAGGTGACCTTGCTTTAAATCCCAGCCTTGGTTTTTCTGCAGGGCATGCCAGCTGCAATGCAAATTGTGCTGTGGATTCTATTTCTATCCAGATAATAACATAAGTTATTACTAACCTCCCACTTACTCAAAATCTAGGTTATATTGAAATGAGGTCAGAAATAAATAGATAAATCGTTTCAGAACTTGGGATGAGAAGCTATAAGCCAATTACCAACTTCTCTGTTTGCTAGTCTCAGCAACACTTATCATAAAATTTTACAAATGTCATAAAATTTTGTCTGGTGAAGTGGAACAACTATCTGAATAATGTTGGACTATCATAGCATCAAGGAAAAAAGCTGAGTGTGATTGATTTGAAAAGAAAAGAAAAGGTAGTGACACAGGAAAAAATGAAAATGTCTGGTGCCTTATTTGTAAGTGTTTTTTGTAAATAAACAACTTTAGAATACGATGTTTAGTCAAATATTGATGCATCTGCTTAGAACTTATCAACCATTATTTGAAAAAGAAGGGCAAAATATCGTGGTTCATTATTTCCTATAATTCCTAATTTCTTATAATGAAAGTGACGAATAACTCCTAATCACAATTTATCCACTAAATACCCATTCTCCTTACCTTGTGTCCTTGTCTTCCTGGTTCACCAATTTCTCCTTTAGCTCCTTTATGACCCTAACAAATGCAAAATAAATAATTGTCCTGAGTTTGGTACAGAAAGTGATCAGAAGGCTCATAAAGTGATCCTGCTTCCCTAAATCAGTGCCACTGTATTACTAAGAAATGGGTTATGTCATAAAGAAAATCAGTGCATTGAATGACCTTAACAGCACCATGACTGCCATATATAATTAATATCAGTTTTACTTAATAGAAAAACACTGCTCTAGAATAACAGACACTTCATTACCTAGTTCATTGATAACTGTCTGTTATTTCCTAGTCCCTGTTTCTCCAACTTCCTCACACGGGTTAGGAGCATTAAGTCTTCTCTAGTGCCGGGAACTTAACCTTTCAGAAGTGACAGCCTTGACCAAGCTCAGCTGGCTATCCCCTGCCCTCTGAAGGCTGCTCTGAAAACCCTTCGGCCTCCTCCATTCCCACCCCCTTCCTGGTGGTGGAGGAAGGGCTGGTATAAGTGGACTTTCTCTGATGCACAACCTTCTGCCTCTTTCTGTGTACTGTTTGTTTGTTTGTTTGTTTGATATGGAGCTTCGCTCTTGTTGCCCAGGCTGGAGTGCAATGGCGTGACCTCTGCTCACCGCAACCTCCCCTCCTGGGTTCAAGCAATTCTCTTGCCTCAGCCCCTGAGTAGCTGGGATTGCAGGTGTGTGCCACTATACCTGGCTAATTTTGCATTTTTAGTAGAGACACAGTTTCTCCATGTTGGTCAGGCTGGCCTCGAACTCCCAACCTCAGGTGATCCTCCCACCTCAGCCTCCTAAAGTGCTGGGATTACAGGTATGAGCCACCGCGCCCAGCCTACTGTGTACAATGTTTAAGTGCAAAGGGAAAGCAATAAAGGGCAGTGGGTGAAAGCTGCACTGCATGAGAAGAAGATCCCTGTCTTTTCTTGTCAGGCCACCTGTCCTAAGCATGTGTGTGCTTTGGGTAGTAACAGGAGACAAAACTGTGAGACAAGCATTCCAAAATGAAAACTGTCGGAACTTTCACCCCTCAAAGAAGTCTTTTTGAAAAATAGGACACCTGTCCAGGCCTGAATCTTCTGCAGTTGAGGGAACCCACCAAAACTACCCTTAGAAAAACCCTAATGGAAAATCAGTGCCTTGGGGCCTTTCAGTTCACAGCAGAGCTCCATTGGTCTGGAATGTCTCAAAATCACTTTAGACTCAGAGACTAGAGAGAGAGAAAGCTATTTATCCCCAGAATTTGGTATTTATTTGTTTGTATGGAAAATTTTCAAGTAATTATGATGGCAGACAGAGAAAAATACTTTTGGAAAGTCTCTTTTCCTGACTATTTTGTGCAGTTTTTCAAATTTTTTTTAACTAAAAGTTTTCAAATACATTATGTACACAATCCCCTCCAAGTGCCCCACCACTCACTATCTCCCTTAATAGGAAGCACTTTTTTTTTTTTTTTTTTTTTTTTTTTTTTGAGACAAGGTCTCGCTCCACCACCCAGGCTGGAGTGCAGTGGCACAATCACAGTTCATTGCAACCTTGACTTCTCGAGCTCAAGTGATCCTCCCACCTCAGCCTCCTGAGTAGCCAGGACCACAAGTGCACGCCACCATGCCTAGCTAATGTTTTATTTTCTGTAGAGACAGGGGTCTCCCGCTGTTGTCCAGGCTGGTCTCAAACTCCCGGGTTTAAGCAATCCTCCCACCTTGGCCTACCCAAGTTCTAGGATTACAGGCATGAGCCACTACACTCAGCCAGGAAGCAAACTTCTGAATCTTAATTTGGTGTTCTAAAGTCTCTCAATCCAATGCATTTTATTGGTATTTCTTCCCTGAACTAGAAAGCCATCCTATGATTAAACATCCATGTCTTGGTAGGAATACATGTCAAGGGCAGCTGGAATTGCTAGGATTGAATAAGCACTATTTGCCTGATCGATCCAAGTGAGGTCTCTGTACCAGGAAGGTTAATGCTTAAAGTAAAGGCTCCATTTTATCTGTGGATAATACTCTTAAAATACTGGAAGTTTTTCTCTTACCCTCATGCCTGGTAGGCCTGGATATCCTGAGCGACCTGGTGGACAGGCATTGGGACACTGCCAGGGAGAGAGAGAACAAAGAGAAAGACAGACAGATAGAGTGCATAAACTAGGACTCCCGCTTTGTGACAAAGTCTTTTTTTAAGGGATTCCAGTTACAGAACTCCATTGCAATAATATTCATTAAATAATTCTAAACACCCCTTTCCTTCTTATTATTATTATTTCACATTTAAAGCCAGAAATATTTCTAACTAACAGAAAAGTGTAAAGAATATAATACCCTCCTCCATGAATCTATCATCCAGATTTAATAAATGTTAATATTTTGCAACATTTATTTCAAATCTAATTTATTGAAGAAAATATGTTTACAGATAACCTATTGTACCATGACAGGATTCATTTCCCCTTCCCATTCCACTAGACTAGCCACATCCTGAGGTTCATGTCTCCCATCAAAGGGGCCAACATTGCATGTAGTGCACATTACCACCATCATTAGACTGTTAATCTATGAGCAAAACAAATCCTAGAGGAAGTTATTTGAATTCTATCTCTTTAAAACCTGGATGCTCTAGTGAAAAGCATGTCTTAGTCATAAAGTAAAAAGATTATAGAAGAACAAAGATACATCTATAATGAAAAATTATTAGTCTGAGTAGATGCAAGCCAGTAGTCCACCAGTGTTACAGACTGCTCTGCCATCTGAGTGAAAGGAAAACACGGACACATAGTATATTCCAGGGAGATCTTTTAAAGAAAACTCATTTGCAGACTATATGGCCTTTGAATTAAAACTATATTTTGTTCAAAGGAAAGCATCTTACCAATGGATCTCCATCATGAAAGCCAATTGTTCCCTAAAGTAAATAAAATATTAAGGGTCAGAATACAATTAAATAATGAATTCAAACATACTAATAATACGAAGTTCATCAGGCAAGAATATAAAATATATTTGTTTAATAAAATATAAGAAACTAATAGGAGCAGATAATATGCTAATATTCTAAAATCCTGACTCATGGGCATGTTCTCTTTGGAGAGTCTCTTTGGGCATGTTCTCTTTGCAGTAGATTATTTTGGGAAGGCATTGAAGGGAAATGAAATAAGAGGCAAAATAGAAAATGTGGGGAACTCTGAATTACGAATAAAAATACGAATTATCTTCTATTTAAACTCCTATTCTTTAAATTTTCTTACTACGAAAACCTTTGTAAAACTAGTTCATTTGAAAATGCTTCCTTTATGTATCTAAGTTTTGAGCATTTGAGACATCACAACTGTCAAAAGACTTCAAAAGTAATGAGTAAGATATGCCCTGTAAAAACCACCTTTTAAATTATTGTGATTCCTCTACTTCTTGCCCTAAAAAGACTCACGCCCTGAGTGCAGGAAAAATTTGATAGCCATTTTGGAAATTTGGGGCAATGACTCAATTAATAGGAACTTCCATTTTGGGTTCTTAGATTTTTTTCAACCCTGACTCTCAGACACAAAGAGAAATTCAAGCTGCAAATAACTTACACTGGGTCCTGGGGGGCCAGGGGGGCCGGGTCGTCCTCTTCTCCCAGGGTCACCCTAAGTTATTTGAAAATTGTGACACAGTGGTTATACATGTGTCAAAACACAGTACATAAAAACAGTGAGGCATGAGAGAATGGTATTACTGGAAACCCCCACCGAGCTCAGCCATGCATAGACCTGCCACCAAAATCGATGGGTGGCCCATAATCCAATTAGTTCTACAAAATGAGAATAATAAAGGCATTCCAGTCTCATCGAGGTAATAAAACAAGTCAGAGAGAGGCTAGGGGAAAAAGCAAAGCCAATTCTTCTCTATAGGATGAACATTTGATCTACTCTGAAAACAAATTGGAAACACTACTTATTTTTCTAGTTGATTTACAGAGGACCCAGAGCAACCTATACGGCTAGTGTCATCTTGCTAACCAGTGCAAAAGAAGGCTTGCACTCAGTCTGAAGCTGTGAAATGGAAGTTAATCGCTGCAGTGCCTGACTCTTGCTAGTGCTGTTCACCCACAATCTATCACTTGGTCTGTCACTGCACCTGTTGCAATGGGTCAGAAAATCAAAGAAAGCTACATCGAAGTAAACCGTTCGGATGAAAATGGGCTCCAATTACTCTTAACATCCAGTGTTTACTCTTGGCACATTTTCCTTCTTGATGTTCTGCCATAAAAAGTCGGAAGTACCTCACAATTATTTTAACTTTACAATCATTTCATATTCATTCATTTGTTCACTAAATAAATTTGCAAACAATGAGCACATGTAGAGGAACAAACAAGGTATATGATACATGGCCCCTTCCCACAGTGAGTTTACAATTACCCACCTTCACATAACATCACTATGTCAACGTTTTTGAAATGTTTACTTAATATCAATATGAAGCATTTTATATGAGACATTTTTTATGAAGTCCAGCTCTTTAATGTTTAAAGTTAAATTTTGTTGGCTGAATTATAACTTAATGATCCTAACATAAATACACATGGTAATAATTTTAGGCTATTCACTTTTATTTCATGCAGAGAGCCTAATACAAAAGCCACTAGACTCCAGTCCTGGCTGAGAGTCTGTAAAATGAGGACGACACTCTCTTACTTGACAATCTGGAAGTTGGGAAGAAGAGTTTAGCTGAAAAATTTAGGAAAAAATTAAAATCACTCTGCAAAAAATATTATTATTCCTGGTCCACACCAATATTATAAACTGGAATGAAATTCATCTGCCATGTTTTGGTTCACAAGTGGAAATGTACAGTTAGGGTAATTTGCTTTCCCAGGTAACATCTTCTATTAAATCAGCAAAGGTCTATCAAAATGCACTGTGGTACTCACAACAGGTCCCACACGGCCAAGCTCTCCAGGGAGTCCTGCTGTCCCAGGAGGACCCTGAAGGCAATAAATCAAAGCAAATGGTCATTTATGAATATTTTTACAATCTATCATACATGATATCAAATATGATAAATAATAGAATTACATTTCTGTATTAGCTTTGGTTTCCAATGACACAATCACTCATTTGATCAAACTTCAATTATTTAAGATAAAGCAGAAATTTCCTAAATTAATAAACACTTGGTTTAGCAGAATAAAGGTATTATCCTTAGTAACCACCTAAGATCTTGTAGGTAGAACACTATAAACACCACTGAGTAGACTGTTAGTAGGAGAATAAGGTGGGGATTTGAGAAATAGGACATTTTTATAGACTGTGTAAAAATAAATGATGAAGTGATACTTACAGGGGTCCAGGAATACCACGGCCCTAAAAGAGTACAATAAAAATGTTTATAGCATGATGTTTATACTTAGTATAAATATGAATGTAGACATAACTCAGCTAAAATAAACCATAAACTCTATTACTAAAAATGATGCTCATTCTAAAGAAAGCACTGAATAAAGAAAAGCAAACATGGCTCTGCTTCTAAAGGAAGCAGAAGCTTATTTCAGCTACTCAAACTTTCCTTTGATGTCTACGCTAACTGGGATTTTTCCAAATTTTTTTTAAGGAAATCAAAGTAAAGAAGCCTTCCATGCTTGCCCTCAAGAGAACTTACCGTAACTCATAAAGAGGTGCATCACAACAGGAGAGTTTACAGATTTTATTCATTTGTAGCGTTTTATAGGAAACCTACATTAAAAGCATTCTAGTTCTACAATCTACAATAAATTATGTTTAGAAGTTCCCCAAACAAACTTTCAGCACAGAGAGGCAGGGACAAAAAAGGGTCAGAAACACACCTCCCTTTCAAAAGGTTAGGCTATATTTTCAGACACTAAATCCAGTAGATATTGAAAATAAAATGGTGTCACTCCTGAAGTAACCTACAATGGGATGCTAATTTAATATGTTATATTTGATTTTTAAGCTAGTCATTCTATTTTATTATTTACATTTATATCTCTTTAGCAACACCAAACTTTATACAATCAAGGATTGAACCACATCTTATTCATCTTCCTAGCCCCAACTCCTAGCACAGGGCCTAGCATATAACAAAACCTAATAATATGCTTGTTGAAATTAAAACTGAATATCAGCCGCCTAGATCTCTGTTCTCTCTCTGTAATTTCCAAGTTCAATTTTTTCCCCTTGGGATTTCTCATTATTCTTTTCTCTCCTACTTTGGCTAGAATAGCTTTTATTCACAGCTGTCTGTGATATGATATTGATGTTAGCTTTTCACTCCAGACTTGCTTTTCTAAAATATGCGTATACCAAGCATCCCATGGATTCAATGCACTGATAATGATATTATTATTTCTAATTAGTTGGGCAGGCAAAACAAGCAAGAACTTCACATGGTCAGTATGTTTTAATAATCGGTGGGATTTTAAAAGGCATTGCTGGAAAAATGACTCCAGTTTGAACACTTTAATACATAGGCCAATTCAGGAAATAAGTGTTATGCTTGAAAACACCAAAGTCATCAATAAGTTATTTCATTATCAGAAACCTAGATGTTCAACAAATTTCACTAAACAAAAAAGGCATCTCTGTAAGATGTTGAGATTAAGAGCTGAGTTGAAAAATATGGGAGAAAGGCCATCAAGCTGCTCACTTCTGAAAATAGGCTTATAACAGAAAAGATGACATGCTGAAATATGGTAAAGAAAATAGCACAAATAGGAAAACAGAAGAAAAAATACAGATTAATGACAAGAGTAAAAGTGGAACAAAGAGCACAGCAGATAGGAAAAGCAGCCTAAGAACTTAGTCCTCTTATATATACAAATAACACAAACCTGCCACACTGTGCAAATATAGAAAAAGACTAGTCAAGGAATCAGGCAAGTGATAATATCTGTTTAGTTGATATTTCCTTAGAGATAAAACCAGTTGTGAAGAATGTGGTGTGATACCATAGTCTAAACATTGAATACTTAAATTTGCTCTTGTTACGCAAGAAGTATTTTCTATCATTGCAGGTAAAGAGGGAATTGTCTACTGGAAAATACCACCTACAAATAGAATAGATATTTTCTACTGTACATTCAAACTCCTCTAAAATTTTTCCACTCACAGTAGGAATGCTTACCATACCAGATGTCACCAACTTATTTGTCATGGATATTATGCAGAAAACTGCATCTAAAGATTTCACAATGGCAGAATTTGACCTAAAGATAGGAAATTTTCAATTCTGTAGCTTTACTTTTACTTACTGGAAATCCACGAGATCCAGGCACACCAGGTTCTCCCTAAAACAAAATAGTTTCATTGTACTGACCTTTCATAACATGAATATGTAATCATGAAAACTGCATAAATATTGAAAGCATTAAAACACCCCATTATGGTGTTTTTATTTTTTTTTTTAATTTCCAACTTTTATTTTATGTTCAGGGGTACATGTACAGGATATGCAGGTTTGTTACATAGGTAAACAGGTACCATGGTGGTTTGCTGCACAAATCAACCCCATCACCCAGGTATTAAGCCCAGCATCCATTGGCTATTCTTCCTAATGCTCTCCCTCCACCCACCCTCTATTTTCTGACAGGTCCCTGTGTGTGTTGTTCCCCTCCATGTGTCCATGCATTCTTTTTATTCAGCTCCCACTTATAAGTGAGAACATGCAGTATTTGGTTTTCTGTTCTGCATTAGTTTGCTGAAAATAATGGCTTCCAGCTCCATCCATGTCCCTGCAAAGGACATGATCTTATTCCTTTTTATGGTTGCATAGTATTCCACATCATAGTGTTTTTAAACACAATTATAGTTGAACAAGTGCATTTTAGATGCTTCATAACTTAATGTTAGTTGGCTTGCAAACACTACAATAAAATATACTTCAGCATTTTGTACAAGCAATTAATACCAGATGGCTAACTTACTTTTTGTCCCTTTGGCCCAACAGAGCCAGGGGATCCATCAGGTCCTGTTAATCCCTAACAGAGCAAGACAATGATGTTAGAACTATCATAACATCCTTAGGCAAACCACTAAGTAGAAAACTTTCATTTTATTTATTAATCATCTACAGGATGGTTACATATGCATGATGCAAATATTTGTAACAAAATAACCTTACTATAGTCTTACCCAAAAGTAAAGATTAACACAAGGTCTGCCTGTTGTGGTTATTTCTTCTTGATAAGTTGTATCATATTCCTAACTTCTTGCTAATTGCGTTGTTTATCACAGGGTTCAATAATTTAGTGTTTTTTGTCCCTGCTTTGAAAAAAAACTGCAACATAGCAATTACAATGCTGTAACAGCCAAGACTGGTAGGTCTTGGTTCTGTCATTTACTCAGGTTTATTTACCTCCTTTACTTCATTTATGAAACAAAAATACTATGTATCTCTCTACAGGACAAAAATCTCTGTCTACATTATGACAATGTCTTGGAAGTCAATACAATATTTCCTCAATAGGAATTAAACAGAAACAATCTCATTATTGCGTTATAGCCACTAACAGCCCCCTAGCCATCTTCTAGCAATGACAATTGCTTATCAAATAATATCAATTCTTAAAGTAGAAACATTTGAAAGCATACATGTTTCTACATTATTTTCTTAGTAAAATAGCTATAATTAAGAATATACGTTCATGTATGCCACTCGGTATGTAAAATTTAAGCCTATTATTATAAATCACATTTATAATTATCATATTTGATACTAAAGCAGTTATTAAATACATATTCTAAACATTCTTATTTTCCCTACTAGTACTTACTTTATCATCATCCTCAACATAAAACATGTATTAAAGAATGATAATATCACGCGTATACAAGAATTTCCACATTTGGTAAAGATACATTTCTACTTTTAGTTTTTTTCTTTGCTCTTTGACACTTTCGGATGCTGTCATTTACAATGTAATCTTGAAATTATACCTTCCTAAAGATAAACATGATATATATGTGTGTACATATACATACATGCCTATATAAGTATCTTATAAACCCTTTCTATTATCAAGATTTTGAAGAAGACCCGAACAATATTAATTGAGAGAGGGATCTCTTGAAAATATGAAAGCCGTACTTAAAATGGATGACCAAAATTCATATTTAGTCTGTCATGGTCCAAATAAACATCCATAAAATTTCTTCACATAATTCATATAGAAAACTAGTTCACTGGCTACCATTTTTACATTTCTCTACATTAATTAATTTTCCTAACAATGTCACAGAGTGAATCAAAGCAAGTAGAAAAAAATGAGTTGAAAATGTTAATTACTGGAAATTTACCAAAGAAGAAAAATATTAAACACACACAAAAGAACTTCTGACAGACTGCCTTTGATTTTCAAGAGCCCTAGTCTAATTACAGCACTGTAATTTGGGAACAAACCTCAACATTATTAATTGCTAAGCACCTATGGTAATGAAATGTTTGCTTTGGCATTTCACAAACAAACCACACATCCAGGAGCGCTCTCTGGACGCACATATAGCGTGTAAATTTTATAAACCTCTGGGTATATTTAACGAATTGAACCTCTAACTCTCAGTTACTGCATTAAACCCTCCCAAGACCAATTCTGGTCAACTTTCATACACACAATCAACTAACATTCTTCAACCTGTGACTGGAATAACTGACAAGATTGGAGGACAGTTACTATAAGGCAGAACCAAATAAATAATTGGATAACCTGGAAGCTGTCTTCAGGTTATTTCGTATTAAAAATATCCTCCATAAGACATGCTAAACTATGTCAATCACTGGAAAGTTCTCTGAACTAAGTTGAAAATGGATTCTGGTGTCAGATGTTACAGTGACACATGTTATGAAATAACTATGCAGAAAACCATAAGCTCCATAAGGACAAGAATCACATGTCCATTACAGTCCTAACATGTTGCCCTGGCGTCTAACCACTCACGACATGATTACTGCATGCAATAAGTTTAAGGAGGCCTTCCAAGTGGAAGGATATTACACTTATTCCTCCACATCGTCTTTGTATTCAGCTCAAATCCTGATCCTACCACTTGGCAGCTGTGGAATCATGGGCAAGGTCCCTAACTGCACAGTGTTCTAGATGCTGTTCCTCATTGAGAAAAGGTCCTACAAACAAACAAACCAAAATCTAGGTATTAACCATAGCACTGTATTTCCTGTCCTCATCACATTTCCTCGATGACTGAATATTTGCACCTACACTGATCTTTCAGAATAATTTCTTAATAACTCACAATTCTAGTTATAAAGTATTTGCCACAGATAATAGTTGCATACATTCAGAGAATACAAAGGACCCGTAACCTCTGCCTGTAAAAATTATCACAGTTTAGCTATAATTCTTATACTTTATTCTAATTTCTCTTCTGCTTATCTCAAATAGATGGTATAAGAAAGAATAAAATACTGTTTTTAAAGGTCTCTCTGAGCATGTCACAACAAATAGTACATATAAAAATATCTCTATTAGGCCGGGCGTGGTGGCTCATGCCTGTAATCCCTGCACTTTGGGAGGCCAAATGAGGTCAGGAGATCGAGACCATCCTGGCTAACACGGGGAAACCCCGTCTCTACTAAAAATACAAAAAAAAAAAAAAATAGCCGGGCATGGTGACTGGCACCTGTAGTCCCAGCTACTTGGGAGGCTGCGGCAGGAGAATGACATGAACCCGGGAGGCGGAAGTTGCAGTGAGCCGAGATCGCGCCACTCCACTTCAGCCTAGGCGACAGAGCAAGACTCCATCTCAATCAATCAATCAATCAATCAATAAAATCTCCATTAATATAATTGCTGACAACAGCACAGCTGTCCTAAGTTTAGAACCAAGTTCTGTCTTATCTAATTTTATCTGTCCATAAGCCAAAAAAAAAAAAAAAAAAAATCAACTTAACCTGAAAAAAGGGCAGATTTGAGTTGAAATACACAGACCATACACATAACACATACATAATTCTCAAAATCCAGTTTGCAATAAGACCTCCTAATTCTTATTTCAAAGAAAGAAAAGAAGAAAACATTACCAGTAGCAGAAAAAAGTGCCTTCATATGAATGTTCATACAGACAAACTTCTATATATGATAATATTGAAGCTGACTGTGTTCTGAACTTCATGTTACTGTTTGGCAGAGAATACCAGTCCTCAATGGAGATTTCCTTCCAGCATTCTGACAGCTCAGCTGGTAGGACTCAAGGCATACTTCTACAAGCATGACTGCTATGACTCATTTACATTTTCTGCCAAAAATCCATTCAACATAGGATAATGAACACTGAACAGGGTTCCTTTCTGATCCTTTCAACCATCATCCAATTAACCATTTTTTAACATTATCAAAAAATAAGCCTTGTAATGACCCAAAGAGCAGAAGATGAAATGATTCGAGGTTTAAAGTCCTACCAGCACACTCAGGTTCATTTACCAAGAAAGGACTGTTGAAGGTCTCCTACTTACTTAGCTCCCCTAAGGCCAAGGAAAAACAAATAGCAAATTCTGATCCAGTTACTGTGTTTCATTATTCTCAGAGATGTCCATTCTCAATTTAGAATAAAAGTTTTTTTAATGTCAAATCAGTCAAAGAGTGAAATAAGAAAACTTTTCACTTCCAGATGTCTCATGTGGCTTCAATTCAAAAGTCAGGGAATATAAAACATACCAATATTTATAAATAATTATAAAATATCAATTACAAACGGCTGTTATTATCCATATCATTCTTCTTGATCGGTGACTTAGGTACTAAAAATTCACTATCACTTTTCTCTCTATTCTTGCTATTCTCTCTCATCTATTAAGAACGTCACTTGTATTTGCATGAGGCAGAATTGCCTGAGGAGTCTAAAAATCAAGACATCTGGACTATTTTGCTATCTTAGCTACTAAATAACTCTAGTTCTCTGAGGAAGCCACTTGTCTTCATAATTATTCAGTTTCCTTATCTATGGAAAGTAATATTAGACCAATCTACTTTCCAGGTTATTGTGGGTTAAGAGAAATATTTGTGGCAGTGCTTGAGGAAAAAGTTCATGTAAATGCAAACAGTACAGTTAATTTTTCCCTGAGATCTAGAAAATGCCTAAAATACTGGCACATACATGGATTTCCTTTTTCCTCCCTTTTTCTCTCTTTCTCTTTTGCTTTCCTCTCCTGTCTCAGCAGACTAAATGGGCTCATCATTTTCTCCCTGAGGTCAAAGTTCAATAATTTAAGACAGCTTATTCTTTTATGTCTTTTAATATTTGAAATCTGGTTTGTGCTGCACTGTGGTTCTGCAAATAAAGACAAAGTTACTTGAAATTGTTTTCCATGTTGTACTTCTAAAAATTTCACAGCACTTTCATTTGTTTATCCAAAATTTCTGTTAGAGTGGGGAAATTACTTTATAAGCAAAACCAAGGATTGTCTTTATGACACCATGGTATAAGGTAAAGAGAAGAATTTGTTGAGCAAGCTACAAAACCACTACTGAATTGGGGGAAAGATAAGTCTAACTTTCTGTCTGACATTATATTGCAGCTTAATAGCAAGACAAGCATTCAGATGACCCATTTATGCTTCAATTACCAAAATAAATTTTTGAAATACAAAATAAATATTTTATTTACCAAAATAATTTTTTTAATTTAGTCAGAAATTTTCTTTTCATCCAAGACTAAAGGCTGATTGAAATTTCAAAGGAATATAGAAATAAATTCAAGCTACATTAGGCTACCAGCTTGTTCAGTAGCCTTGCATTTATCAGACTCTTTTTATTATGGTATGACAATTTCAAGTAATTATCAATGTTCTAAAGAGTTTGACTGCCAACAAGTTATATTATTTCAGTTCATATTACATTATACAAACACTCTTTTGAGATTTAGTTTTTACTATCCAAATATTAGTCCTTGGGTGCCTCCTGTACTGCTAATTTGCATACACAGAAAGTTCAAACTAGGGGCTTTGAAATGTAAACCAAGATCCATTTCCTAAAATACTATGTGGTGAAACCCTGTCTCTACTAAAAATACAAAAATTAGCTGGGCATGGTGGAGGGCACCTGTAATCCCAGCTACCATTGCACTCCACCTTGGACGACAAGAGCAAAACTTCGTCTCAAAAAAAAAAAAAACACTAAATAGTATAGACACAGTATAAACAGACACCTTCATTATGGGAATCCTGACAAAGAAAGCACACCTTAATAACAGTAAAATCCAGTTATTTATTTTCTTTCAAAATGAAGGATCTGTCAAACTGTAGTCAAAATTCTTGGAAATCATAATTATAGGTTTTCGGGTGCTTTCTTTCATTTGGAAAAGTCTTTAGTTTTTGGAAAACACATAAAGTGGTAACTTGGAGAATAACTTGAGTGATGCACCATGGTGCTCTCTAAGAAAGGACGCCATTTCTTACTTCATTTTGTATTCCAGGGACAAAGTCAAGGACTGGTCTGTAATGGGTCCTCATTACACATTGTTAGAATGCATGGAAAGAGGCTGAGAATCCTGAAGTCATTTGACTGTGAAGAAGTATTATTTAGTGTTAGGTTTACCGTATAACTCAGCATTTGATGGAGATGTGGGTAAACCGGAGAAAGCTTACTAGTTCCATGCAATCCTAGCCAGCTCATTTCTGCCAGTAATGCCAGCCAGGAAAACTCCATGGAAAGAGGAAAAGCTAGTTTTGAATTTCTAAATTCAAAACTAGTTTTTTTGTTTGTTTGTTTGTTTGTTTTTTTTTTTTTTTTTTTTTTTTTTAGTTTCTTATCTGATGATACGGGCTTTCCTGCCGGCCCCATCCCCCCGCACATCCCCACTCACTTCAAGTGCATCTTTCTTTTTCACATTCCTTGGGATTTAGGGGTGCTCTGGCCCTTTGCCTACCTGAAGGCTCTTTTCCTAAATTAATGCAGGGAGTGCCAATGAAAGAGCAAGGGCGAAGGCTAGCTTCCAGGAGCCTGCCAGCGGACTCACAGCAGGTAAGCCGAGGCCAGTACAATCTACTGCCATCCGTACCCGCTCTGCCCGCAGTGGGGCTGAGAGTTCACAATGTGCACTGTGAGGTCACGGTTAGAGACAGGAAGCCGGTGTCCGCTGCTGTTTTCTAAGAGGAAGAAATGCCAACGCCTCCTAGAGAGAGGTATCCTCACCTTCACAAGTGCTTTTGCAAAAGCTGCCAGCTCCTCCATCAGTCAGGCGCTGGCAGGAGGCCAAGTTTAGAGCCACAGCGCATTCCCTCTCTCTCGCTCTCTCTCTCTCTCTCTCTCTCTCACACACACACACACACACACACACTTATGCATACCCACCACACATCCCAGGCTGGGCGCCCTCCCAGCACTCGCCTACTCACATCAGCGCCAGGTGTGCCAGGCTTGCCTGGAGCTCCTGGCTTTCCCGCTTCACCTGCAGGACCCTGAGCAGGGGGAGAGGGGTGCGGGGACAGGAGAGAAAAAAGGTGCAAAGTTGAGACCCTTCAGACACAGGAGGCTGCAAAACACGTCTAAAGGAAGGAAGTGGAGCACCATTTGCTCCAATCAACTTACCGGGGGGCCTGGGGGGCCCTTAGGACCTCGGTCACCCTGGAGGGGTAAGAGAAAAAGAGAGAGCTGTCTATGAGCGGGATAGGCTGGGGACCCCACTGGGACAATTCCAGGAGAGCTCACTACATGGATGGGGATGGTGTAAGGGTCAAACGTAGAGGTTCATGACCAACAGGGACACCTCTCCCTCCAAAAATCCCCGGGCTCCTAGGATTCAACCCCCAAATCTCGCCCATGTCCGATCCTGCCTTTAAGTGGGGTGGCAGGAAGGGGAGACCCTGGTCCTCTCTAAAAACCTACAGGAGCCCTGGGAAAAGAATAGGAAAGGGCAGGACCAGGGAACAGAGGTGGCCTGGAGATAGAAACTTACGTCGATGCCGTCTATGCCCGGAACTCCAGGGGGGCCCGGAGGCCCTGGAGGACCCTGCTCGCCCGGGGGACCTCTCTGGCAAAAATAGCAGACATAGGTTAGTGGAGCACATCGGGCAACAGGGAGCAACTGAGCGCGCTGCCCTGAAGCCCCCGCCTCCGTCGGGTAAAAGATACCTTCCAGAGGAGGCCGGGTTTTTGAAACCCAACACAAAAATGTCTCAGATCTCCAAGCAAGCGCAGCTTTGGTCTCCGCCATACTCTAATGAGCTAAACTGTGGAGCTAGAGCAGGATTGACGCCCTCAAGGTTGGGGGAGGCTTCCCTGGATCTCACCTCCGCAGAGTGCATGAAACCCAGGAGGAGTTGTGGAAAAGGGAGGGTCTAACGCCTTTTTATCCTCAAAAGGATTCAAAAATGAAAATGGCGCTCATTCGATACTTCGATTTATCAGTCATTGCAGGTCAGTGTTTTGGCCAGAATGGAACAGCCAAGAACAGAGACTCCACACCAGGATCTTTGTCCAGTAGAATGGGGAGGTGGGGGGTATGCTTGAGGAAAAGATTTGGGAGGATTAGGGCAGGGCAGCATTGAGACCAGTGCCTGGTCTCATTTCAGTTTTACCTGCAGTGACACCCCCTCAGTTCCTTGAATTAGGTCTTTGCATCTAGCTTCAAAATTACACCAAATTTCAGACTGACCCTAGGACGTGATCCCTTTTATCGCTTGCAAACAGCTACGTTTCGATGGTGCTAGAAGGTATACTGGCGTCTAAAATAGCATAAACGTGTTGCTTAGGGAATGTGGGGCTTTTTTTTTTAACCCTTCTGAATTAAAAAAAGAAAAAGAAGAAAGACTCTTTCATCAAGGAAAACTTTGTTTTTCTAAACTCCAACGACCAAACAGGTTACAATGGAGTCTTTGTAAGTGAAACCTCAAACCTCAGCTGGGCTTATGCGCCCCCGCCAGGTCCTCCTCCGCGCAGGAGGCGGGAGGCGCTGCAGGCTTTGGGAAACTGTTGAGATGCTGATGGCAGCCAGGGCCACCCGGTTCCATCCTGGAGCCGCCTGCACCGCTAGCAGGACTCGGGGTTTAGCGCAGCTACCGTGGGCTGGAGGAGCGGGAGAGGGAGCCTGCCTGGATTCCCGCCTTTTCCAGCAAGGCCTGCTCTTGACAGTGACCAGGAGGTGGGGCGGGGGAGGGGTGAGGTGGGGGAAGTAAGAAGCAATAACAGGCTAAGAATTAAACCTCGGTCTCGAGTCACCTATTACCTTCAGCGCCAGAACCTGCAGAGGGGAGGATCCAGGTGGGGGAGGAGCCCCCTTCCTAGACCAGGGGTCATCTAGCTCTGGACTTCGATAGGACTCGCAGCAGGTGCTCGAGGCTGGAGGAAGCGCGAGTCTAAGAGCCCTGGGGATGCTCCGCGCCTTCCTCATAGCTCCCCCGACCGCTGCGCCCCCACCTGTCCTCGTGTGCGCTTGAAAAATGCAAACACTTCCTGTCCCCAACTTACCTCGTCGGTGGTCTGGCTGGGCTGGAGAAGAAAAGATGGGGAGAAAGTGAGAAAAGCACCCCTCAAACTCGCTCGCAACTTACTTGAGCCGCGCACAAGCAGAGCCCTGACAGCAGCAGCCCCAGGGCCCCGCGGTCCCGCGCAGTCCTGGCCATGCCCGCCGCCCTCCGCTAATCCCTTGGCCCGGCTCTGCAGCCTGCTTCCCCTCTAGGCTTCCAGACCCGCCACCAGCATAGGTGGCACTTCGTCCCTGCAGAAAAAGCACCCCCGGGAGTAGCGGTTGCCAAGGTGTACAGGCCCGGGAGGCGCACGTTCCCCCTGTTTATGAATCGCCCCGGAGAGGGTCCTGGGATTGGAGGAGAGCTAGGGGGCAGGGGAGGACGGATAGAATGACAACAGTCGCCCTTAACCCCTTCCCTGCCGCCGCACAGGCAAGGCCTGAACACTCAGCTCCGCCTCCATCCCATCCACCCCAGTGCAGCTTCTTGCTGTCCTCGGAGCCTTCCCGGGTGGCCTATGCCAGTGTTGCCCAGTAGACCTCAAGTGGTCTTGGATATGTTTGAGAGTGAGGGAGGAGGGTCCATAAGCCGCCAAAGGGAGAACCACACACCCGCAGGTGGTTTCTACCTGCCAGGCTGCAGGTGGTTTCTATTCACCAGGTCGAAAGTATGACCTGTGCTTCCCTAATATTTCTCTAGTCAGTACAGCAAAGCACAGGCTCTCTTAGGGAAAGGGAGTGGGGAGGAGGGGTGCTGGGGAGGTGGCAAGATAGGAAAGTGGTGAGGTGGAGAGGCTTGAGCTGGGTAGAAGTGGCCTTTGCAGGTAGTCAGGGGACTCACCGTTATTCTGGCTGGCAGCTCATGGCAAGTTTCTCTCCTGGGCCGCAGGGGGTCACAATGGATCAGCATCCATTGAAGTTCAAACTGGAGAAAGGTAGTAGACAGGTAAGGTTTTCTGGATGACTGAAGCTGGTCATTCAAGAGAGAGATAAGTTTGTACCTGCGGTCTAATTGTTAAATAATTGGAAATCAACTAGAACTAGTTGAGCACACTGGACCAGGACTCTTGCTTTTCCTTGAATATGAGTTTTCTAATGAAAATGGGTTGGAAGCCTTTCACAAGTTTCTCTGATTATTAGGTATAGATGTCTTTAGCTTTGAATTATTTCAGCATACCCCTAGCCTGGAAATAGACCACCAGCACTGACTTTCTATTTCTGCTCTGATGAGAATCTCAAGAAGTAGATTCTATTTAAATGAGATTCAGAGAGAACAGAAACTGTCCAAGTCACAAACCAATAAGTGTCAGAGTCTGGGTTGAAACCCAGGGCTATTGAACTCTACAGGGAATATATGCTCTAAGATTTTAGACAGGAGCTTAAAGACAGACAGAAAAAAAAAAAAAGCGGCAATCAGAAGGACAAGTAGAAGAAAAAAGATCTAGTCTTGGAAAAAATTTGCACACTGGAGAAGATACTCTCCATGGAGTGATCACAGCTTAAAATGGAAATTTAAGGACTGAAAATGAAGGCAGTGAGAAGGAAATATAAGACTCAGGAGAAAAAGATTTAAAATATTTAATTTTATATAATCTTATTCATTGGTTGAAGAGATGTAAATTTCTAGACACTTGAAATCCAAATGTGTCCTGATAACTTCTTACATTGTTAGCAGGTGTTACAGGATAAAAAAGAGGGTAACAGGAAACCGAGCTAGGAAAGTGTTACCAGGTCTGAATCTGAAAAGATCCTCAGGTAACAAGGCAAAAAAATTAAAATGTCATATCCCATAGGAAGCCTATAGCCATGCACCATGCTGGCATCTCTTAATTAAGGAGCTTTCTGGCTAGGCATTTCAAATTGGATCAATATTTCTTTGTCATTGATGTTATCAAATGTCTGGGTAACCGTCCAGGTCCTAAATCTAAGCATTACTTCTTTTCTTTCATGCAGTAGAGATTTCCATGTCATCCCACCTGCCAAATGGATTCTAGAGCCCCTAAATCTAGAGTGAAATTACATGCTTTTTGTTCACTGTTTTGGAATCATCCAGAGTTCAGATCACTGGACAGAAGATCAAAATTGGAGAGACAATGAAGAATGAAGTCTTTCCTTCCTATCCACAGAGGAAGGGAAAGATTAACAAAAGGAAGTTTTGGCTAACCAGAAAACTTATACCTGTTGTTTAGATAGTTCATTAAAGTTACTTATTGCAAATGTGAAGTAATTCATTAAACTGTTTTCTCAAATATGTAATTCTCTCTGGATAAACTGGTATACCTGTTTAAATATGCGAGCTGCAGTTGTGGCACAGGATAATGAGGAAATGAAACGTAATTCATCTGTGCATACAGGCTGGTTTGTTCAGAGTGCCACATAGATCAAGAGTTTCTGAACACATCTGCGCATCCACATAAACACCACCTACGCACTAATAATCATCTATACAACAACCATTTTTTGGCATGAAATATGAATTCCAATTTGCATGCTAATTATTTTGAAGGAAGATTGGCAGAGTACCTTGGTAAAAGTCACTTTCGTTATACATGTAAAATGCTGATTTTCACACATTTCTCATTTTCGTACCTGGAATCATTCTTCTCTTTGAATAATTTAGTCCTTTTGGCTGGTGTGAGTGCAGTGGTGCTTACAACTAATTTAGTCCTTTAGTCAACATTTATGATGTCACAATAGAAGTCAAACACCAAGGAAACATTCTAGTGAAACCAAATATATTCCCCTCTCCACACTGGGTTTATAATTTGCAGGACAAGAAAAATACAAGTAAATAAATACGTAAGTTTGTTTTAAATCTACTAAACAGAACATAAAATGCCCTAGCAAAAGCCATCCTTCTCAACATAAAATGTTATTCAATTATTTTCTTTTTTTTTTAAGATGAAGTCTTGCTCTGTCACCAGGTTGGAGTGCAGTGGCGCAATCTTGGCTCACTACAACCTCCACCTCCTGAGTTCAGGCAATTCTTCTGCCTCAGCCTCCTGAGTAGCTGGGACTACAGGAGCGTGCCACCACACCCAGCTAATTTTTGTATTTTTAGGAGAGACAGGAATTCACCATGTTGGCCAAGATGGACTCGATCTCTTGACATCTTGATCCACCCGCCGTGGACTCCCAAAGTGCTGGGATTATAGGTGTGAGCCACCACATCTGGCCTATTCAATTATTTTCTATAGGACAATGTAAAGGTATAATTCAATCCTCAAGGTTACAATAATGGTCAGCTGACAACACATTTAAGCAAGGAATTTTGGCCCCAACTCTCTGTTCTTTTACCACGGTTAATGATTTCTACTTATTTTGCCAGGTTGTTAAAAAAGATTAATAAGGTATTTAAGCCCTTCATAAGAACTAAACAAAAACTAACTGCAGACAACTATCTTTTCCTCCTGAGAGAAAATGCTAATGACTATGAAACTTGGCTCAATGTTAATGAGATTGGCACAAGGTTTGATTTTTGCAAACTGAATTATGATTAAATTTTACAACTATAAAACACCAAAAAAAACTAGCTCTTTAATAGGACAGATGTTTCATTAAGCTTTTGTCTTCAGTGACAACAAAGATTTAAAGGAACACTTGTATTCTCAGATCTCATCTTTCCTTTCAGTTTATGACCAAATGTTTGTTAATACCATCATAAAAGACCTCCTCCAAGTGAAGCTTCCTGATTACTGAGCAGGAGGCTCTCAGCTGCCTCAAAATTAGAAAATTTCCTAATTCTATGTAGACTAAACCATGCTGTTCCAGACATAGTGCTAGGGATGTAGGCAGCACTCATATTTAACTCAACACTGGATCATACCAAAGACTACAGCAGAAACATGAAAGGAGAAAGCAGTAGACTTGGAGTTAGCAGACCTGAGGCATGCTTATTTATTTATTCAACATATTTTCATATAACACATTCATGTGCTTTGGGATAGACACCATGAAAGACACAAAACTGTCTAGCATGTAAGGCAGTATCTAAGCATAAAATGTTTTGATGATAAATACTATAGCAGTGGAGATGACAGAAGTATTTTTCTGGCTCAGGTCATCAATGAAGGGATCATATAACATGTACATATATGCGCATGCACATATATGAGGGGGGCCCTGAAGCCCCACTTCTGTTATTATAAGCAGAAACATGGAGGGTAAAGATCGGGGTTTATACAGAGGGGTTACAACAAGTCCCAAGGGTAGGAAGTGGTATATAGAGAAGAGACCAAATTTGCTGGGGTAGAGTAGACATCAGATTTTTTTTTCACCTTGACTTCAGGGCTAAGGAATTTAAATATTATTTGGTAGATTATTATTAAATTGTCATTAAAAGATTTTTTTTTTTTTTTTTTTTTTTTTTGCAAAAGATAGGGATAGGGAGAGCTTCCTTGATTTAGAAGGGCGTTTTGAGGAAATTCATTTGGTCATCAATGCCTAATCCTTTGAGGCAGAAGGAGGCTACTGCAGTAAAGCAACAAGAAGTGTTACACTCTGAGCTATGATGAGGCATCCTGAGTTATCTGTCAGATTAAAAAAAAAAATCCTCCCCATATTTTACATACCCCTTCAGCTGCCATCCTCAGTTCCTCTTTATGCAAAATTCAAAAGAGATGTCTGTAACTATTGCCTCCAATTCTTCTCATTTTCTCTTGAATCCATTCCAGTTGGGCTTTCACTCCCAACACTCCAATGGGTCTTTTCTCAAGATCACTCTCTTTGATTTCTAAATCCAATGGTCAACTATTTGACCTATCTACAGCATATGAGTCAGTTTCTTATTCTATCCTTTTTGAAATACTATTTTCCCTTGACTTTCAGGGCACCACAATCTCCTGGTCCTCTCCTATATTACTGATTGCTCCTTCTTACTCTCTTTTGACAAATGTCCCTCATCTCAGCAATCTCTAAATGTTTTCATTTAGAGATATTTCAGGACTCAGTTCTTGGACTTCTCTATTATACTTGTCTCTTGGTGATTTCCTGACTTTCAATACCGTATGTATGTTGACAATTCCCAGAGTTCTATTCCCAGATGAACCTATGTGTTGAACTTTGCAAACACACATCTGCCTACTTACCAACTTCATCTAGATGTCTAGTAATGATCAAACTAACTCCAATATCCAAACTGACTCCTGATATTCTCCCTGACACCTGCTCTTCCCACAGCCTTTCTCATGACAGTAAATGGCACGTCTATACTTCCAATTACTCATGCCAAAAGTATTGGTGTCTTCCTTGATTCCTCTTTTTCTCTCATACCCCAAATCCTGTTTTCTTTACTTCAAAATATGTTAGGTTTGTATCACTTTGCATCACCTCCACCTCTACCACCCTGGTCTAAACCAAGGCTGTCTCTGCCTGAATTATTGCAGTGGCTCTTAAGTAGCCCTTGCTCCTACACACTTATGTCCTTCTCTCCCTTCTCCTACAATATATTATCAAACTAGCAGCCAAGGAGATCCTTTTAAAAGATGAGAACATGTTGCTTATCTATTCAAAACCAGCTGGTAGCCACCCATCTCACACAGTGTGAAAGCCAAAGGACTAACACAATTTCTCAACCACATCTCCATTATGTTACCTCTCCAGCCTCAATACCTCCTTTCTCAGTCTCATTCCAGCCACAATGGCTGCCAGGGAGTTCTCAGACATCACACACCTATACCAGACCCTTTTCCACTCACTGTTCTCTTTTCCTGGAATCCTCCTCCCCCAGATATCTAGATGTTAATTCTCTCAACTCCTTCAGGTTTCTGCCAAAATATTTTCCTCTCAATGAGGCCCTTCACTCAAGGCACTCCAATATCCTGCTTCATTTTTCCCCATAGCATTTATGACCACCTGGCATACTCTACATATACTCATGTATTTATAGTGTCTGTCTTCTCTCCCCAGAATGTAAGCGACATTGGAACATTAATTTCGTCTGCTTTCACCACCACCTAAAATAAGGCCTATAACTTAGCAGACGTTTAATAAATAGTTACTGAATATTAATGAATGAGTACATAGAGATGGATAAGAAATATAGTGAAGAAACAATTGATAGTATTTGCCTTTCTGGTTTGATCATGATTTGTGGCAGTTCCCTTCCTCTGTCTGTGTTCCAGTTTCTTCATGATAAACTGAGAGGTTGGGATTAGATGCAAAGTTTCCTCCAGCTCTGAAAGCCCATGATTCTACTGACACCACGTTGTAACCAAACAAACTAACCAAGCAGAGATTAACATGAACAAAGATTTCTTTATGGTCTTAGCCCATGTACATTTTTTATAGAAATAAAAAAACTAATAGCACACTGATTTTTTTTATTGCAACACTATGGGCACAGTTGAGGTCAATAAAAAAATCCAGTGTTTTTAGTTTTCTGTTAAAAGCAAGTTTGATCATTATTCAGTTTTTATTCTAGCTATCCATAGCCCCTACTTCCAATCATGGCTTCTACTGTGTCACCAGCTCCAGTTCTGTGTTTCCTCATTTCATTGCCACCTAGTGGAAAACCCAGCTGAGGTTGTTAATATGGTCTACAATGCAGCAGGCTGAGTTTCATCTCCAAAATATAAAATAAAATTGTTTTGACAGCACTCAAAAACGTTTTAATTAAATCAAAGTTTTATAAAAATATTTCCTATCGATATGTATAGAAAATATTGCCATTTTTTCTTTTAATTTAATTTTACTTCCAACTGAAAGAGTATTTGTAAAAGATGTACTTGTCAAAAACAACTTAATAAGCAAACTTAATAGTTTCATGCATAACAGATAGTATGCATTTCCTAAATTACTAAAAACACAACTTTCCAATAGTATTTCTCAAATATCAGAAATAATATTAATCACAACCTCACAATTTATTTTTCCCATGTTATAATTCATGAAACTTATATTGTTTTTACATGTGGAAGTTAGTGTGATTCAATTCTGTGGATGGAGAAAAGTACATATAGCTTTTCCAACAACAGTTTTGCCAGCTCTCCTCTGAATCTAGTGAAAATAAACACAGAGCCACACATTTGATAATATACTTTTTAAAGCAGTAAGTCTGTCCAATTAATCACATACCATGTTGGCTTCTTTGGAATATGCACAGGTAAAAAAAAAAATGGTTTGAGCCATATGTTTGTTAAGCCACATAAACTTTTATCCTCCCTCAAACAAGCCCAGACTCCCAGCATATATCTCTGAAAAGGGAGAAAGGCCAACTTTGTTTTCTAATAGAGCTGTACCAAATAATTCTCCTAGGCTATCATGCTGACAACAAACAATAAAGAACCTGTCATAAAATAACATGTTTTTATGGTAGGTTGCCAGGAAACCAAGCTTTGCAGTGGGATAAATGGCACCATCCTAAAATATTGGCACAAAGGAGAATAAAATATATGGGATTTATTGTTTTAAAATCAAACTAATAATGTATTACAGCAGTGCATTTGGAAAAAATATAAAATGCTCTGAGCCCACTAAATAACCATGAATGATGAGAAGATGTTTGAGATGTAGACTACGTGAACAGCTATATCACAAGCTTATGAAAACCTTTTGAAATTGGCTTTCTTTTTCAACTTAGAAAAGAAGGGGACAAAAGATAGGATAGGCAGGGGAAAATAGCAAACAAGTACCATATAAGTGACTCTTTTAGCATCAGTGATCTATCAAATGTTGTTTTCAATTGCATTTTTTATTATGAAGTTCCTAGGGCTACTTTTTGACATCTGATAATCCCTTTAGAAGGAATATTTTGCTTTTGATTTACTTACTAAAGAAAAGCAAGGGTTGACTCTGAAAAAAATTATTCAATTAATGTAGAGTGTCAAAGACTAGAATGAATTCAATTCCATAAAGGAAAATGTAAAACTACACTTTTCTTATTGTTTTATGGTATTTTTGTGCTATTTCATTTTAATTTAAAATTTCGAACACAGTAATATTGAATATTTGTGTCTCCAAGTTGAGAGAATGGTGACCTATCAGTACAGTTCTTCTACCTCTCAGAATATGTACATACCACTACCCATCACTCTCTAACTCCTCTAAGGGACAGGTAGTCATTGTTCATCTTCAGCAATTGTCAGCAACTTCAGATTTCAACCAAATTGGTGAGAAGTCTAAGAAAATAGGCCATAAAATTAAAACAAGGGGCTAAGGACAACTCGTGGACACACAGGCTTTGTCTGTGGGCTTCTATGAGTGTTTGACTACCTTCAGTTTTGAAAAATAAGGAACAATGTGGGAACACTAACAAACCTTGAAAACGGAAGAACTGATACACGTGGGAATTTCCAAACGAGTGTCCGTCTGTCTGGGGCATTGTACCTTGTCTTCTCCTGGATGATGTTTTCATCACCAGGACTCCTTTCAGACATCAAATCCCTTAGGAAACATCCCTGGCCCCCACTGTCATGCCTCCCTGCTCTTATCTGAGTGAGGAGATTTTTTTCTGTGTGTTTCTTGGCATGCAGCACTGGCCACTATCATGGTACTTACCATGCTGTATTGTGATGATCCTTTACTTGTCTCAACTCCTTATTCTCAATAGACTGAAGAAAAAGTCTGTGATTTAATTCTCTTTGTATACCCAATATTTACACACTCAATGAAAGTTTACTATGTAAATAAGCAAGTTGGATTAAAGTCTGAGGACATGTTTTATACTGTACAAATTTCCCACTTTTTAAAAATTTATTTGGTTTTCCTGCAAAGTAAATTCTAAAGGCAAATCACAAATGCCTTTCAAAGTAAGAATAATGAGATTCTTTATAAGGAAAAGTATGTGGTTGCATGCATTTTTCTTTATCCCAAAGGAAAGCTAGTTGGCATAGCAGAAGATAAGGTAGATTAGAAATATTGTGCCTAACACTATTTCTTACAAGTTAACAGATCTGTGTGAGTTCACTTCCTCAGCTGAGAAATGGAGATAATGCTATCTGTACTTTCTATCTTACAAGGTTGTTGCAAGAATCAAATAAGTTAATGGGAATAAAAGCATTTCGAAAACTTGAATTGGTATATTAAGCATATTAAGATGATGTTTTAAAAAAGTGTAAGTTGGCTTTTCTTACATAGCGTTCTAATTCTTTATCTTATATAAAATGAAGTTTGAGAAATACATTTTGGTGAGAAGTTTGAGCTTCACGTTATCACTTCCAGTTGTTAAATGTGGACAGGATTGTTTCGGCTTATAACGTTGATCCAGTTTAGCTGCCATTGTCACTGTCACACTTCCGCCATCATCAGCCAGTATGGAATGTTAATGGGCTGTTAGGCTCAAGTCTTTTTTGTGTTTCCTGATAAGGGAGTCAGAATTCAGTCTGAAGGAAGATACTTGTATATGCCTATTTCAAGTATTTTTTAACATTGGCTATGGTATACTGATTTAGAAAAGCTTCTTGGTGGACCAGAAGCTCAATGTAAAGCCAGCTGCCAGGTTTCTGGTTGCACTCCTGCATGTGGTAGAATAAAATAGAAAGTAATTGGTACTAACTGGTCTCCACTGTGATGAGCGAATAGAGTTGGCAGAAAAATCTACAATCAGCTCTGACATTATTGGCAAGGCTATAGGATAATGAAGTAATAGTGAGACTTCAGTTTACTGCTCTGGCAATAAGACAATTTAATAGCATCTTAGCTCACAGAATTTAGTGTTATAAAGACTTAAGTTTCTTTAATCCCATGAATAAATAAATAAATGTTTAAAATACTTGACTGATGTTTGTAATAGTGAGGAGGTAACTTAAGTATCTTCCCCTTCACCCATGGCCCGGAAATGAACAGCTACTTGCAGAAATTCAGTGTTGTCTGAGAACCTTTCCAGTGTCATTGCAAAGATCTTGCTGCACAGAATCTCAAGATGGCACAACAGTAGTCCAATCGGCTTTCTAACCCAGCCACTTGAGGTGTGATAACTCATTAAATGAAGAAATACTTTCTCAAGAGTCTACAAGCCAGAGAAGTAATATGGCAGTTACAAATTGCTTCCTGTCCATCACAGAATATAGAAATTTCACACCACCCTTCACACTAATCACAATTCTTCCCTTGAAAACAAGTTATTTGAACAATTCCATTACTGAGATCCCTGATAACCTTTTATTCTTTGGAGACGTGCACAGAAACAATTTGAAATCATCGTATCACCCTGCTACACTCCATGATATGGGTTTTGTGACTAGAATTTAACAGCTCCATGCTAGTATGAGAGAAAGAGAGGTTGGCATCAATGGTTTATGTATTGAGCTCTAAATTCCTTTGTTTCCTTCAAAAGAACACTTGTCCTCTAAGATACATTTTCTAAATTCCTATCATAATATTATAAAACATCCTTTTAAAGCATTGCTCAGTTAAAGTATAACAATTCAAAATGATAGAACTATCTGGTACTAGTTGGCACAATTATTGTGTCAACATATAATTCCTTACATTTATATCTGGGGATCTCTGCAGCAAAATCATGAACAGAGCTCTAAAATATTTCACTTCTACCACACATCATGCAAGACCTACTTCTAAATAAATCCATGTCATGCATCTATATAACTTTCATTCTTGTTGACCAGACATCTTACGGCTTTCTACCCTCATCTCTCACCACTCTGAAGATAGTATCTCACCCTCCTCTCTCGCTCTCTCTCCCTCTCTCTCTCTCTCTCACACACACACACACACACACACACTTTTTCATATATATATATCATCCAAATCAGTGAGTCCCTAGGCCTTTGAATGTGGTCTACTTATTCTCTTTTTCCCTTAATGGTGTTTCCCTCAGCTAGAATGTACTTTCTCCTCCCTTTTTGCCAATCCAAATCCTTTCAAAGTTCATTGCTTCCAAGAAGCATAGGATTCTTGACTAACTGAATCTGTCACCCAGCTCAACTTTACTTTGAAGATTCTCATTAGTTATGTGTACACAATATATGCCACATTCGTATGGCTTTCTTTCTAAGTTGCCTCAGAAAGACTCTGGGTACGCTAGGTGGGCATGTAACACTTTCCAGCTTTAAGCTCCCCGAGACCAGAAGCTATCTACCTAACTTCCTCTGATTCCAAATTCCATCCAGGACAGGCTACACTCAGCTGATTATCAAAGATGCTTGAGATATTCATTTTTACCAATCTAGTTTTGCTTTAATCTGCCATAGTGTGTGGTTTTATACTTACTGGAACAGAAACTTGAGGATTATCTGCAAGTTTTCCCAGCACGGCAAAGCCATCGGTGTCAATTGGGCCTCTTGGCTTTATAGGTAAAGATTCAATCCTGTTGCAGTCAACAAAAAGAGTAGCACTACTCCTCTCCACGCCAATCATGATCTTATGCCACTGGGAATCAAACAAGGAGGGCAAATTCGAAAAAGCTGCTGTTTGGAGACTTCCATCCAGTCCCTTGTATGAAAATGCAACAGATTGTGTTTGGCCATTAATCTTTATGCCAACTTGTTCCTTCCCAGAGGAATCCTGAATCTGCCAAATGTTCCAGTTCTTTTTGAGTGTGCTTCCAGTCATTCGAAACGTCGTCAAGAAGGAGTATTCTTCAGGCAGTCCACTGGGATATAAATTCCTGAGTAAAATTTTTAAATGGTAAATATGAATCTTGTTTCCTGTACCCATATGTATTTACCATATTCCCTTTTGAGGCTATTTTAGATGCCAGACCTACCAAAAGGCTGCAGTGTAAAAAACTATGTACGGTTTGTTCTTTCATGACTGTTCATAAAGACCTTTACAGAAGTTCAATGGTTCGTGTGCATTCATGGTCCATCTTAAAATACGCATTTTGAAAACACTCTCCCTCATGGCTAAGGAAGGTTCCCAATGCCACATAATCCCAACAATATTACTATTTATACTACCCAAAGAGCTACTGTTCACCAATTTCATCTCAGCCAAAAAATACATTCTTGCAAAGTTCTTGGCAACATTTCATTCACAAGTGAGAGAGGAGATCATTAGGAATGTAAATCAGCAGTACTAGCTTATGAAACGATTTAATTAAAGCAGCTAGCAGCTTCTAATTTTTTTTTATTTTAAAGTAACATGTTAAGATTATTTATTTCCATAATTGCTTGGGTATTCACTCCACAATTATATCCCAGACCCATATAAGTATTTTGAGAATCAGTAACTGAGGACTTCAGGAGCATCTTCACACTGAGGATGTTTGTCTTTTTTTAGGGAGTTCAAATTATGATGTTAAAGTAGCAGTTTGTCACACTGGATATGTGACAAGGGAAAAGTAACCAATTCTTACTTCTCTACTACAACTCAATTGTTGTTTTTGTTTTGTTTTGTTTTGTTTTTTTAAGATGGAGTCTTACTTTGTTGCCCAGGCTGGAGCGCAATGGCGCCATCTGAGCTCACTGCAAACTCCACCTCCCAGGTTCAAGCGATTCTCCTGCCTCAGCCTCCCAATTAGTTAGCATTACAGGTGCCCACCACCATGCCTGGCTTATCTTTTGTATTTTTAGTAGAGATGGGGTTTCACCATGTTGGTCAGGCTGGTCTCAAACTCCTGACCTCAGGTGATCTGCCTGCCTCAGCCTCCCAAAGTGCTGGGATTACAAGTGTGAGCCACTGCGTCCGGCCCAGTTGTTCCTTAATCTGCCAACTAAGTCTGTATCATTGCTAACTCCTTTACTGCTTTAAATGGTAGAATAAAACCAGTAGTGTCCCTGAGGCATCTCTACCCTATACAGAGACTGTGGTCTGGACCTGCACCAGCTACCTGGATATTCTTCTGCTGAAGCCAAGCTGCTAAAAGCTGAAGACTGAACTGTAAAAATCAGCATGTTAAATGTAAGCATCATCTTTCAAGGACTTGAACATTATGTCTTTTTACATTTCTCCTTCTAAGCATAGAAAATTCCTAAGCAAAGAAGAAATGTTAGGCAAACTAAATGCTAATGAATTTTCTGTGCTAAACAATAAAATTTTATATTTTGAGAACAGTTATGGACCAAGACCCAGAATCCCAAATAACTTTCCTTCAAGTCAAATTCTTGTTATGTAGCTCTCTTTAACTTGCTAAGATCTTCTATCTTTACTATGATTTTAATTATAAAACTTTATTATGTCTTATAACAACATAAACAAATCAATTTCTTTCTATGCAAGTATTTTTATAAGCCTTCAATAAAATGGGTCATCTATCTCAACAAATTTTATCACTTTGTTAGTTTTCTAAAGATAACAAAAAGGTTAAACTTTTCATCTGAATACTCTTTCATCATAAAAGTATTTTTTTAACCATTACTTTGTAATATGACTGGTTTGTATTTAGGGTGCGGGATGAATTATTTTATCCATACACATTTTTTTCACTGGTGATGTGTATTATTCATATTGCAAAGTTTTCAGTTCACTGCCTATGTTTTATATCCATCAAGTGTACATTTTAAAATATGCAATATGGAGCTAAAGAAAAAATTATACGAGAACCATTTACTGACTTTTTTCCCTATATGAAACTGTCTACTACATCACTCCAGATATTTGTTTTTAATGTATTTCCTGTTTCTCTATCAGTTTGTCACATTTTCTTTGACTTTATATCTTTCGGAATTATATCTATTCCAGAATAACCTCTAGAAAAGAAGCTAAGATTCACTATTCACAATAAAATGCACTGAGTATTGTATAATTATAAAACCTTATGAAAGTTTGTACATCTTACCTAACTTACCTCAATAAATTTGGAGCTGGGAGATAGTTTTCAAGTTTTACTCAATTGTGAAATTGGGCAAGTGTCCATTTAAATTATAAATAGATTATTTTGGTTATTATTTTTAATTAATGATTGGGATTTAACCAGATGCTTAAATAATTTATTTTCTTATTTTTGTCCAAGATAGTTATTGTTGAAGCATGAGGTTTTTTAAAAGGACAATAAAATCTAATGCTTCTTCTTCTCTTCCTTAAGCATTATTTTTCCAGGCTTCAAAAATAACCTAATCTGTGTTATCTATATATCTGTCTACAGATATACCGAACAAAACTGTAGAATATAATCAGTTCCCTTAAAAAATCTATTTTGTTTCAATTCTGGAAATCCCAGTAATGTGTTTAGGTGGCTCTTGTGAAAATACATCCTGGGGTTAACTGAGGGAGTTCTCCCAATTTGTGTTTCATTCAATCTTTCCCACTCAATGAAGAGATTATGTTAAAGGTAGGAAAGGACATAATGTCTTAATGTATCTCTGACTTGGTGTATGTAATGCCAAAAACTAAAAAAAGAAAATAATTAATTTAAAATGATGGAGGGTAGGTTTGAGATGGCTAAATGAATACCTCATTTATAGATACGTTGTTAAACTAATGGTATCTGTCTCTTTCTCTCCGTATATATGCAGATAATATATGTGTGTGAATATGTGTAGAAATAATCTAGATTATCCTGTTATTGATCGCTGATCTTTTAAACTAGGATAGTATAGCATGTCAATATGGTAAGAAGAGAAAATTCATTTTGGTATTTATACTAATAAAACACATATGTATTTGTATATACCTAAGACCACTTAAAAGTCTCACAAGTTTAATTTATGGAACAGTCAGTCCCATTGTCTTTTCTTGGAATACCTGAAATTCTGTTCTTGCAAATATGCTATGCACATCAGTAAGTAAACTTGACAGCATGCATAATTTAAAATAAGCTGTACCTATAAATGATTTATTTCATTGTATTACAGCCTTCAAAGAGTACCTTAAATAAAGAATCATAAGGGTTTGAATGAAAGATTAAATAGTCTTTGGACCTTGAAACATTTATTTATGACCTTAACCCAAGAAAAGACTGTGTTTTTGTTGTTGTTGTTGTTTGTTTGTTTTTTTGAGACGGAGTCTCGCTCTGTCGCCCAGGCTGGAGTGCAGTGGCCGGATCTCAGCTCACTGCAAGCTCTGCCTCCCGGGTTTACGCCATTCTCCTGCCTCAGCCTCCCGAGTAGCTGGGACCACAGGCGCCCGCCACCTCGCCCGGCTAGTTTTTTGTATTTTTTTGTAGAGACGGGGTTTCACTGTGTTAGCCAGGATGGTCTCGATCTCCTGACCTCATGATCCGCCCCTCTCGGCCTCCCAAAGTGCTGGGATTACAGGCTTGAGCCACCGCGCCCGGCCAAGACTGTGTTTTTAAGGAAAATAAACATAACATGTTTGTTAGTGGGAGTTGAGAGTGTAAAACTATTATGCCTAAAATAAGGAATAAAAAGCAACAACAACAACAACAACAACAACAACAAAAAAGTATGTGTCTCTTAAGTCTTCCTCCTACAAAGATCCTGCTAATAGTTTCTTTCACTGTTTGGGTGTTTGGGAGCCTATGTTCTCCAGCACAGAAAGTCCCTTTATACCAACATTGTCTACATCCTGCATGGCCGAGAGCAATTCCCATCCCTAGTTTCCTTGTCACCTGGCTTTTGAATTAGCAGGACTTGGAGGGCAGATTGTAAAGAAAGGATCCTCTAAGGAGAAAAGACTTTCATATCCATGCATTCTCTCCTTCTAGTGCTCTTCACCACTAAAAATAAACACTTACCCAATACCAGTGTGGATTGGGTTCTTCAAGCACTCCCCAGTTATGAACACCTACTCTGCATAGCAACCTTATGACATAGTTATTATTCCTAATTTTAAACTGAGGGAACTGAAGTAAAGATAGTCTAAGTACTTTACTTGGAATTCCACATGTCTCAGTCCTCTAACTTTCCTTCTTCTCTTTTTATTCTCTACTTTCTTTTCCTAATTTCTTCCTCCTTCTTTCCTTATCTTGTAATAAGGCTTGACAGTAAAACAAGATTTTTCAGTCTTTATGGGAGCAGGGAGTCAAGGGTAGCAAATGTGAGGCATTAGATATAGCCTGGGTACACTATTTAGTGATAGCTCTAGGCATTTCGAGAAAAGCAACAATGAAGTTGAGCAGGAGGTAAGGAAGCCACGTGGCAGCACATTGATCAGTCTCTGAACTTAAGATTTAATGACAGTACCTCAAAACTTAGAAGAGAAAATCAGGTCAGCACTGAGGACCTCATGTTTTGCTTAATTATTTAAGAAAGAAAAAACTGAATTTTTAAAGCTTATTTAGCAGCACAACTGGCACTTCCATACATGAAAAGCAATTATGAGGAAAAAAACAGTGAGTGTCACTGTTATCATGTTCTTAATCTTTCCAGATGTGAATGGTTTTCCAGAGTCAGTATGGAGTAGTGGTTAGAAGTACAACCTTTGCAACCATTCTGCCTGGGATTCAGTCCTTCCAGCATGTTCCAACCCACTCACCTTATGCAAGTAAATTAAACTTTTGGGGATCCCTGATTTAAGAAAAAAAAGGTTGATAATGCCCCTATATCACAGGATTGTGACGAGAATGAGATTATTGTTAATTAGTAAATTTATAGAAAGAGCTCATATAATGTACTATTATTGTATTATGCAATAATATACAGTATGTTCAAAACATGAATTTCTAGCTGTAATCTGGTACTATTATATCAGATTGTTCTAATTTGTTCAAAATTTTTTATATACATTGAGTTTCTATATTATTTTATTGTTCTAATTAATCATTACTTTCCTTTACACCTTAATTTCTATCGAAGTCCTAATTGTCTCATTTATCTACTAAAGGAATCTTAATTCTAGCTTTTTTACATTGTGCTAAAGCATATAATAATTATCATAATCATAAATAAGGTATTTAGGTGATATCAAAACTAAATTGCTGAGATTCATTCACAATGATGACAGGACTCAACACTTATGCACTAAAGTACCTCAGTTATAAATAAAGAGCAAAAGGCTTAGTTCCAGAGAAAGAAATCAGTGAAGTGCAGGATTTGATGTTGTTAATATTACTATCATTGTTTCTATTATAATTATTTTAGTTTTGCTTTGGTTTGATGTCTGCCAGGAGCCAAGCAGTGGACATGTGGCTCTATTTCAGCACCAGGACACTTGAACAGCACCATTGTGAGTCTTTTAACCACTCTGTGGCTCCTAGTTAAATTTATGCTTACCCTCTGGCACTTTTCACAGAGGGTCCTTTCAGTCAAAACCAGACAAATTATAGAAAAACAGAAAGCAAGGTAATAAGAACATGTCCTGAATCAATGTATAATAGTCTCAGTGATGCTTTTTCCTGGAATGGAAAGTAAATTACATACTGAAAACATGAAATGCAGTATTCAGGCACTGAAGACAGGCAGGTAAATAAATTTCTTCATCTTTAAATACGATTATAATCCAAGAAACATTGATCATAAGAAAACCCTAACATTGGATAGTTATCCATTTTAATGCATTTGAGTCAGATAATTAGATTAAAATATTTTTGATAGATTACCTAGTTGGAATCCTGAAGTCTACATTATTTCCCAACTTGTAAGCCACCTGCAATGTAGCTGATCCCACTACTCTCTGGATAGCTCTTCTAGATGCTGCTTTATCTACCTGGAACTGAGAGATCAGATCAAACCCTATAGAATGGGAATACAAAATGAAAAGTCTAAAATGAGATTGGTTTTATTCCTTTCCATAACTTTCCCAAATAAAAAAATATATATATCAGGTTTATAGAAAGCATGCATTTTCAATAGGCTACATTGCTACTCACCTGGTAAGTCATCTTGGCCAATCCTGATCTTAGGACAGAGTTCATTTTCACCATTAGAATTGGAATTGGCAGGGAATCCTGCAAAAGAGATAGCATGTCATTCTACTTCATCCACTCTAAAGATTTCAGGATGTATCAATAATAATAAATATTTAAAATTCAATATTATACCAGCTTGCTTAGAGGTAGCATGTTTGGCTTTACCTCCACGCATCTATGATTATAATCCATCCACCTGCAACTCATCCTGGAAGGACTGGATGCAAGGCACAAAGTTTCTCTAGTAACCTGTGCTGGAAAATGTTCATTTTGGAGAGGTTAGGCATTTGTTCCTTTTGAAACCAAAGCTGAATGGTGTCCAGAATGGCACAGGGTCAGAAGTCTGTTTGGAAAATTTCTGGTGGTTTGGGCTAGAAAATATTCCTTAAACACCACAAATATTAGGATTCCAATGAGATTCCAGAGCCAATCTTGGTCCAGTTCAGAGGGGCTTCTGGAGAGTAGAGTTCTTAGGAATCTTTGTCAGATATAGGGGCCTGGGGAAGTCTTGAGATTCACTAATCCTAAATAAAATACAGAGGATGCATTTGATTTCATAAATTCATTCTAAGAGATCAAATAAAGGTCCCTACTAAATTACTCATAACGTCTTAGAACTGGGAAGAGTAAAAAGAAGAAGAAAATAATCATGAGAAGGATTAAATCCTCAATTTGATAAGAAATCATAGAACGGAAATTGTGTTCTCCTTACACAAATGGAAGGTCAAGGGAAGAGAGTTTTTCACCACCATGGAAGGCTTCTTGTAAATATCCAACCTCAGTGCCTTGCTAAGATTCGTCTGACAACAGAGACGCTCTAGACTTCAGAAAAAGTATTATTCACTTGCAAAGCATGGGCCTGGTGCCATGGCTCATGCCTGTAATCCTAGCACTTTGGGAGGCTGAGGCAGGCGGATCACCTGAGGTCCGAAGTTCAAGACCAGCCTGACCAACATGGTGAAAGCCCGTCTCTACTAAAAATATAAAAAATTAGCCAGGCGTGGTGGCACATGCCGGCAGTCCCAGCTACTCGGGAGGCTGAGGTAGAAGAATCACTTGAACCTGGGAGGCAGAGGTTGCAGTGAGCCGAGATCATGTCACTGCATTCCAGCCTAGGTGACAGAGTGAGACTTTATCCCAAAAAAATAAAAATAAAAATACAAAAAGCATGGGCCTAACCATCATGGTACATCAAACATGCTCTTTATACTGTCCTCACCCCAAATTGTTGAGGTCCATCCATCCATCAATCTATTTATTTATTCATCCATGTATTCACTCAACATTAACCAATCACCATCTGTCCTAGGCACTGCACTAGGCACTGCAGCACACAGATTAGCCTTCCTGCCAACTGTGATTACTGGCAGGACTTACTTTCCATACCCAGCATTGACCATGGAAAACCAGCCAGTAGTGTATCCCCATACCCCAAAGGTGGATTGAAGAGTGAGGGTGTGAAGGACCACCGATGCCTCACTCAGTCTTCAGTCAGCCACAACCCTGCCTGATCATTTCTGGGAATAAGTAATCTTTGAAAGTCTAGGAACTATGGCCCTTACTGGGGCGACGCTTGACAGCTGCAGATGCCCAGGGTTCCAGGAAACTGCACACAAAGAAGAAAACTGGAATTTTCCTGAAGAAGAGAGAAGAAAAGTGACTCAAACAGGAGTCCCTGCAGACGGAAACTACTTTCATATTTTCAAACCTGGTAAACCTAACTAATATAAGGTGATCAAATCTCAGTATAGTTTATTTTTTTTCATTTCTTTTTCTGTTTTTTTTTTTTTTTTTTTTTTTTTAGATGGAGTCTCACTCTGTCCCCCACACTGGAGTGCCACGGAGCAATCTTGGCTCACTGCAACCTCCAACTCCCGGGTTCAAGCGATTCTCCTGCTTCAGCCACCTGAGTAACTGGGATTACAGGCATGTGCCACCACGCCCAGCTACTTTTTCTATTTTTAGTAGAGACAGGGTTTCACCATGGTGGTCAGTCTGGTCTTGAACTCTGACTCGTGATTCGCCCACTTCGGCCTCCCAAAGTGCTGGGATTACAGGCGTGAGCCACCGCGCCTGGCCTTCATTTGTACTTTGAAAGCCTACTGAGAGATGTAAGGAACTCACGTTTCCAGCCCCCACTGTCCCTGTTGTTTTATTGATCTCACTTTCTTGATATTTACCTGTCTCATTGTTTTGGTACCTATTTCTTTGTCTCTGGTTTCTTTCATCTTTGATTTCCTTTCTCTCCTTTTCTGTGACTATCACTTTCTCTCACTTCCTCTGTCTTTTTTTTGCGTCTTTGGTTTCTCATGCTTGCTCTCTTGTCTTACTCTCTCATCAGTCTCTCTTTCTGTCTCTCACCTTGTGGCTCACCTACTCTCATCCTACCACTGCTACAAAAATACAGACCCTTGCTTCTGAGGACCCCCAGCCCCGTCTCCCCACCACTCTTTCCAGGGTTATTGTCTTACCAGCAAGTCTTCATTTTCCCAGTTGATTTTCTTTGTTTGCCAACAGTCCCTATGAAGAAGGGGTTGGAAGGGAGTCACTGTCCCCTCACTACCCCTTCACTGTCACCCTAGGACTATGAGTTCTGGGCCCAGCCTTGGTCCCTTCTGCCCCGGTGAGGGCTAAAAGCAAAGGGAGAGAACCAGAGGAATCTCGTGACACTTTAAACTGAAGCAAAGGAAAGGGGTGGAGAGAAGCTGTGCTGTAAGCCCAGGCCTAGGGGTGTGTCCTCAAAGCTAACAAGGTTACACTGAAGGAGGGATTTACAGGGGAAAGTTTGTTGAAACGAAAAAAATTAAATCAGGATGTGGAGAAATTCACCAGAAAGATCCAGGCAAGGTGCTATAGGAACACAGTAGATGCTCTTAGATCTGCTATAGGAGTACAATGGCAGCTTTCAGAACTGCTATAGGAATACAGTGGAAGCTTTCAGAGGGCTGAGGTTCCAGTAAAAATGTGCCCACTGGGAGGCGGAGGTGTAGAAACTATGGGAGCCTTGGTGCCCAATCAAACTAGGTTTCAATCCCTGTTTATTCTGAAGCTTACTAGTTGTGTGTCCTTGAGAGAATTACTTCACCTTTCTGTAACTAGATGCCTTAATTGTAAAACAGATTGAAAATACCTACATTAAAACAATGGTTTTGAGAATTAAATGAGGTATCAAAGGCAGAGGGTCTAACACCCAACAATCATTATTTGTCATCGTCCTCATACCTAACACTTCATTATGTGCCTCCCTCTGTTGAAAATGCTCAAGGCTTAATGCCACTTAATTCTCACAACAACATTATAAGGTCAGGCTGAAGTTACCCTTATTCTCCAAATAAGAAAGTTGAGGAACCAGAAAATGAAGTAACTTTTTCAAACTGCCATGCCTATTACTAAATACACATTCTCTCTCTCTACCTCAGGGCTGGAAATCCTGATAAAATGTAATATTAAGCCCCCTAGTTGTTGTTTCTTCTTAAACTCTGAGATTACCAGAGTTGAGCAGAGGACACTGTATCTGGAAAGAAGCAACATATTATCCTCCGTTAACAAGGTGACAGCAAGTTACAAGGAGCACAAACCTAGAGAGATACATGTTATCAGCATCACTATCACACATACCATGCCCTCTCTCCAGAACCTGAACATCTCAAGAGAATTCCCAAGAGCCCCCACATCACCCACCTTCCCACCCACTCAGCATGGCCTACCTCTGGCGTTGTCTTGAGGGACATGGGTAGTTACTCCAAAAACAAAGACTCTAAAGGTCAGAAGATCCAACGATCTCAAAAATCACAATGCAAGCAAAGTAATTTTTAGGTGAACTTTTTTTTTTAAGAGACACGGTCTCAGGTCTTGCTCTGTTCCCCAAACTGGAGTATAATGGCATAATCATAGCTCACTACAGCCTTGAACTTCTGGGCTCAGGGGATTCTCCCACCTCAGCCTCCTGAGTAACTGGGATGATAGCCATGCACCACCGCACCCGGCTTCTTGAAATTTTTAAATTTAGTTTTCTAATTGATTTAATTTTTATTTAATTACAAAACAATAGCGTCGCTTCTTATTTTTCATTTGTTTATTTCTTTTCCAAAAAACTCCTTTCATCTTCTGCCTCCCTCAGCTCACTGATGAACTGTGAATCAGGCAAACTTAATATCCATGCTCTTGCCCTTTTATTTTCTACTCATAGCCCACCTGTTGGAGTCCTGTCTCTCTTTCCCAGAGGGACACCCATTTCTTCATGCTGTTTAGGGCTTTCTACAAGTCCCCGTCATTTGCCTTCTGTCTATCAAAATTCCCATTCCCTAGTGCAGCCATCCTGGCTCCGTGACAGAACTACAAATGACCAGATCCTAGCTTATTTGTTTAAGTCAGTCAGGGCTCGTGTGAAAGAAGCGCTCTATTAACCTCGGAGGAGAAGCTGTGCAGCTGGGGACCTTCCTGACATCCTGAAGTCACAGGAGGTAAGCCAGCCTGAGATTCACAGGGGAAAAGGCATTTTCCAAAGGGACTGTTCATTAAAGCTATTTATTTGCATGATTGATCCTCTCATATTACTTACTCTGGTAAGAAAGAGAGGGATTTTTCATTATAACGAAGTGTTTGGGAAATCCTTTCATTGCTTTAGAGATCTCAATTCCGCATTTGCCCCTCTCCTTCCCACTGTAATGAGTCCTCTTCAAATAGAATTTGAAATCAAGTGAGGGTGCCTTTTAATTAAAAATGAAAGTATAGAGAGAAAAATAGGTTTGCTTACAATTGGTTTGGCTTTTTTCTAGCTTGGCAGTTTTATTTAAGATGGCTGAAGCAAGCAAGAGCTATTTTAAGGAAGAAAGTAGGCTGAGGGCAGTGGCTCACGCCTGTAATCCCAGCACTTTGGGAGGCCGCGGTGAGTAGATCACCTGAGGTCAGGAGTTCGAGACCAGCCTGACCAACATGGCGAAACCCCGTCTCTATTAAAAATACAAAAATTAGCCAGGCCTGGTGGCACGTGCCTGTAGTCCCAGCTACTGGGGAGGCTGAGGCAGGAGAATCATTTGAACCCAGGAGGCAGAAGTTGCAGTGAGCCGAGATCATGCCATTGCACTCCAGCCTGGGTGACAGAGTGAGACTCCATCTCAAAAATAATAATAATAAAAAGAAAGAAAGAAAGAAAGAAAGAAAGTAAATCCAGGCCAGGCAGGGTGGCTCATGCCTGTGGTCCCAGCACTTTGGGAGGACAAGGCAGGCGGACGGCTTGCACTCAGGAATTGGAGACCAGCTTGGGCAAAATGGAGAAACCCCATCTCTACAAAAAATACAAAAATTAGTCGGGCACAGTGGCACACACCTCCAGTCCCAGCTACTCAGGAGGCTGAGGCAGGAGGATCTCTTGGGCCTACGGAGCTTGAGGCTATAGTAAGCGGTGATTGCACTACCGCCTAGGCAACAGAGTGAGGCCCTATGTCAAAAAAAAAAAGGAAAGAAAAAAGAAAGAACAAAAAAGAAAGTCAATCCAGAGAAAAAAAGATATATACAATCTTATTTAAGGAAATTTTTTTCCTCCCTCCACTCCTATTTTCTATTAATTTTGTTTCCTAACATGACATTAGAATCTCACAGACAGCAGTGCAAATGCCACCCTATTCTGGTCTGGGCCAGTTGCACCCTAAGGTCATAGATGCGTAACCTTTTTCACCCTTAGCATTGTTTCCTCACCTTACCTAACAGTTCGGTTCTGAAAAACCATGTAGAAATGAAATGTGGTCAATCACATCAGATTGTAAATGAACTAAGACAGCTTGATATTTAAAATGATCCATTTTATAAATAGAAGTGTTTTGTATAGAACAATTATATTTTTCTCTGTACTTCCTCTCATCCTTCCCCCACGTACTTTTTACAGAATGTACACACACTAATCTCCTTCTTCTTATAAATCAAGAATATGATTTACTTAAAGCTTAAATCAGGGAATGTCATCACAAATAATCATCTTTCTTGATCATCCACTTTCTTTTGTTTATTCAGTCATGTACTGAATAACTATATACAGTAGTATACGTATCAAGTATGTGCTGGGAGTTGAGGAGGTAAAAAGTGTGAATAAACATGGCCTTGCCCTGAGGAAGCTGATAGTCCAGCAGGGAGGACCAATATGAAAATGACCACAATTCAGAGAGTAAGAAGGCTGTAGTGTCACTGAGAACAACACTATTCTGGTCTGGGTCAGTTGCATCCTAAGGTCATAGACGCACAGTCTATGGCACAGTCCAAGGGCATTGGGAAATTTTTAATACAAGAGATAAAATCTTAAAGGATACTAAGGCTACCAAGAGAATAAGTGGGTGCAGTAAGTTTTAGACAGAGAAAACAGAAGATACTATAACAAAAAGGTAAAAGAGGACATTTGGGAAGCCAGAAGTCTAGTGCAAGAATCCTTTCATTTGGTAAATATCTATTGGTGCCTCTTCTACATGCTCCCCGACTGACCTTAACACCAGAGAGACAACCAGAGAAAGATCAGGTCCCCGCCCCTATGCAGCTTACACACTGGTGGGAAGAGAGGTACTAAACACATTTACAAGAATAGACAAAATAATTTCAGGTGGAAACATTATGAAAAATACAAAAGAAGACAATGTGTTATAGAGACTGTAGAAGGTTTAGAGGCTGGTGTAGGTTGAGGGGTTAGGGAAAGCTGCTTTGTAGTCATCAATTTTGACTCAGACCAGATGAGAATAAAGAGATAACATTGGTGGGTAGGTTGGAAAAGAGGTGGGGGACAGAAAAACTACCTAGTTTTGAGCTTGAGCAACTGAGTAGAGATGGTGATGTCATTTTCTGAAATCACAAGTAGCAGGACCATGGGAGAGGAGTTGGATAAAGGATCTTCAATGACATCAAAAGAAAGCATAGACATTATGCTGGCTGTTATGGGAACCGAGAAAAGAGTTTGAGGCCAAGAATGACTTTTTCGGATGTGCCTTTAGAAAGACAGTTCTGCTGTTGCTTGGAGGATGGATTGAATGGGTTTTATTAGTATGTATACATATACACAACCAGAACAAAACTTTCAGAAAACAATAGTTACTCATATAAATGTAATATTTTCTATTTTCTGTTTTATTATATTTCATTTTTGAGTGATGATAACCGAATCAGTGAGATTTCAGGACCAACTGATGGGTTACAACTCACAGCTTAAAAAACATTCGATTAGAAAAGAGTAGACACGGCCGGGTGTGGTTGCTCACGCCTGTAATCCCAGCACTTTGGGAGGCCGAGGCGGGTGGATCACGAGGTCAGGAGATCGAGACCATCCTGGCTAACATGGTGAAACCCCGTCTCTACTTAAAAAATACAAAAAATTTGCCAGGCGTGTTGGCGGGCGCCTGTTGTCTCAGTTATTTGGGAGGCTGAGGCAGGAGAATCGCTTGAACCCGAGAGGTGGAGGTTGCAGTGAGCCAAGATTGCACCACTGCACTCCAGCCTGGGCGACAAAGACTCCATCTCAAAAAAAAAAAAGAAAATAGTAGACACTAGAAGTGCCAAAAGATCTCTTTCCCCTTGTTTCCTGGTATGGACACAACAGCTGGGATGCCCCATTAAACTCATAGAATAGTAGGGCAAGTTCCTTAGTTTTAACATGACTATATATGTTTTAAAACATTATTTTGAAGTAAAGTAGCTGTAAACTGAGAGTTTTAATTAAACATACCACAACCCCCATATTTAATTAGTTCATAGGTTAAATTAAAGAAGAAGTATTTTTAAAACTAGCTTCCTAATGGTATTTAGTTTTAAGCTTTATTCCATCTATCTTTACTTTAAAATAAAAGACCCAGGATGCCTAATGGCTCGTACCAGTTGTGTGAGGATGCCGCAAATTAGCCACAGCTAGAGCCTGAAATTTATCACAGAAATCTCTGGCTGAGAGGCTGATTAACAATCAGAGCTGCTAAAACTCGGACTCCCACAGTTTTACGTTGGGTTCAGTTTTACTGTAAAGAAATTTCACCATAATCAAAGCTCTATTTTTAATCTTCTTATTTTGGCCCTGTACTTGTAATTGTAGCCTAATCATCTATAGCAAGCAAATAGAACCCCATGGTGATGGCCATTTTTCTCTGAAATCATTCACAAATAAATGTGTTCTCACCGTAGAACATTAATACAAAAACAGGTTATTTAATGTAAAATTCCCCACTCCTAAGCTTTTCAGCATATTACTTTTGCTCTCTCTAAAGTATGAGCACTTCCGTCTCCCCAAGGAGGAGAGAAATCAATTCCCCTCCATAGCACACGTGCTTCCAGGAGCTGTTGCTGCAATTGCTGCCTTGCGAGTCTTAGGTCTACAGCAGCTGATCCATGTCCTAAGCCTCTTTTGCTCCCTTCAGTAAAACACACATATTGGCCCATCAGTATGTTTCTTTACCTACTGTAAAGCCTTCAATCTTGTCTCATCAATAATACCTTCCCTCTTATGCTCTATGGCTTTGCAAGACCGTTTCTTACCACAATCTCACAGCTTGTTAAAAACATACTACTGGGCACTACTCCCAGAGGTTCTGGTTCAGGATATTGAAGTTCGGTCTGAGAATTTGCATTTCTAGCAAGCTCCCAGGTGATGCCGATCTCCTGCTGATCCACGGAGAGGTGCTGCTCATATAGGTCACGTTTTCAACACCATTAGGCTACCTCTTCTTTGTTATAATTGGCATTGATTTGTAGACTGTAAGTGTATAAGTATTTGCTGAATAAAATTTTAAAATAATTATGAGTTGAACTCATAACACCTACTGAGAACTTTTGAGCTCATGAAAAGAATTGTATTAATTTCCTTAGTAGACATTAATTAAGGAAATGTACATGGCAGAATGAAGTATAGAAACCTAAGCCTTCTCTTCTGCACTATTGTGATTTAACAACCTACTACTAATAATAAAAGTGTGTACCTGAATTGCATGTTAAACTTTACAAATAAAATGTAAAAAGGTCATTGATTCTCAAATACCTCGTTCTCTTTTATGAAATAAACTTTAAATATACCTTGTTTTAGGTTGCATCTACGAAGTTTCATATGCATTTACTAGCTTTCACATGCTGGGAAAATGTTTTCTCTGCACTAGGTGGCAGTATAATCCTGAAATTTGAAACCTAAGCTAAGGCATCAAAGACGAATTTGATTTTCAGCCTTCAAGTAGATAACTTTGATTTTAAGAAAATATTTCATTCTTGGTTATTTTCCATATGCATAAACTGAAATATTATAGTTGACTTCTTTTTAGGGTTCCTCTAAAAAAAATTGCAAATACAATGCACCCTGATGTTCATGAAAGCCTACTGAAGGAGAAAGACACAAAATGAAAGATTAAAATTAACTCTGCCTTCATAGGTGAGCCATCCACTCTGACCTCACTAACCACCACCAATTTGAGCCTTATAATCAAACAGAGCCAAACCCAAGGTTAAGAATGTGAACTCTGGAACCAAATGGCTTAGGTTCAAATCTCAGCTTCACCACTTTCTAGCTGGGAGACCATGGAGAGGTAATTAACCTTTCTGACTCATCTTATTTATCTGTAAAAATTAGCAATGAAAGCACCCTCCTTATAGGCACATTATAAGGATTAAACTAGAGCTGAAAATAGTACCTGGCACTCAATAAATTTTAGCTACAATTTTTCTTATAATTCACTCTCCTCTGCTTTCTTTTTAGACTCAACCCCAATCCGTCCAGTAAATGGTGGCTCATTTAGATCTTAGAAGAGTGTGGCTGTGCTAGATACTAAAAACTATCCTAGACAATATACAACCCATTATAAATAGCAAAGTAAATCAATTGAAAGTCCCCTTCTCCCTTCCATGTGCACATCTTTGTCTGTTTGCTACACTTTTATGATTCTTCCTCCTGTAATACTGCCCTTGATAAGTCCTTCAAGCTCTTCTCATCAATAATACCTTCCCTCTTATAATACTGTATGGTTTTTGAAGAACGTTTCTCACCATAATCGTACCTTGCAACAATCCAACAAGACAGATGTGACTCTCCTGTTTTCCTGGTGAAGAAACAGGTGAAGAGACCTGTATGAGTTCATAGTTATATGTGACAAATCTACCGACCGATTCCTGAACAGATACAAATAAAAGGTAACTCCAGTAATCACTGGTGAAACAGTCAAACAGCTATTTACAAAACACTGCATACAGGATGACTGATGCCTACTGATTAGTCCCCTTTTGGGTACATATGTGTGTGTGTGTATATATACACATACATATACACACACACACATACACACCACACATATGTATATGTATACATATGTGTATATATACATAAATGTGTGTATACATGTATATAATTGGTTTCTTCATTTTAAAGTATATGGAAAAGTAATATATGTATTTGGTAACATGCATTATATTTAAAAGTAAGATATGTATTTGGTAATACAACAGGATGACTATAGTCAATAATAATTTAATTGCATATTTTAAAATAACTAAAAGAGTACAACTGGACTGTTTGTAGCAAAAGGATAAGTGCTTGAAATTATGGATACCCCATTTACCCTATGATTAGTACTTATTGTGTGCATGTATCAAAATATCTCATGTAACCCATAAATATGTATACCTATTACATACCCACAAAAATTAAACATTAAAGAAGTAATATACGAACATTGTGGAAAAGTGGAAAATATAGAAATAGACGAAAGAAAAAAAACAGTCTCATCACCTAGAGACAACTCGTTATTAACATTTTAGGATGTTTTCTTCCAGGCCCTTTTCTACAGACAAGCTGTGGTCATACTCTACACAGTTTTATAACTTCCTTAAATGCACATCACTTAAAACACTCATGCACTTGCTTTCATGAAATGTAAATGCAATCACATAGCACATACAAAAAGATAGCAAAACCCAGGTGTAAGAAATTTGCCTTGAAGTCACAATTACAGCTTTTAATTCTAACTGCTGTAACCTTGAGAGAGAAAACAACTATAGAGAAAGAGACACTGAATAACTGAGAGAGGTTCTTCCAGCAGGTCTTGGTTTTTGAAAGACATTCTTTTTCTCACCCAAAGACATGTGGGACTATAAACCTGAAGCCAACCACCTAACCACAAAACCACAAAGGCATGTGTAGACATTCCAGTGGCACCAAAGGGCAACCACAGGAGAGTCCTGCCTCCTACCGTTTCTTAAATCCAAACATCTCTGAAACCATGACTAACTCCAGAAATAGCAGTAGCAACTGACATGTGGGCAGGTGAGAAAGAGCCTTTGTTCTTAAAGACTCAACCTAGAGCCACGACAAACTGAAAGGCTCTAGTATTTGCATACTTACAGTGATTCCAGAGGATGGTTAGTCCAGGGTGGAGCAGCAGAGATGGAAAGGCAGAGAGGCAGTACCAGGATGGTGACAGAGGAGGGACAGAATCACGATTCATATTATTTCAGCCTGTCCTGGCCAAGAGCCTCTCCAGGACTCTCAGGACTTTTTCTAGAAGTGCAGTATAAGGAGGAAATGTCAGAAACTATACTTCATACTTTTTAAAATATATTTTTTTATCTATATCACTCAATATTTTGCTATTTTCAGGTGAGGCAAGTAAGGTTCAAAGACGTTAAATAACTTGCTAAGGGAAATTCCAAATGGCAGGCCAAAACCAAACTTGGGTTTCTCTAATATCAAAGCTAATGTTCTTCATATAATTTATCATCTGAGTATACATACATGCACATGTACACACACACACACATACATATGTTAAGGACAGTCTCTGCTTCACTCTGCATCTAGTTGTTCACTATTACTTTCTTTTCTTCATAAACTCTCAAACTGGAAAACTTCAAGACTTGCTAAGAAGACTTGCTCTCGTACTAATCACCAACCTGGTGCTGTAATTGTCCAAGGGTTTACCCTGCTAATGCTTTGCTAAAAGCAACAAAAAACGAAGGCACAGTGCCAAGAATGGGAGATGTGTTATGTGCAGGGAAAAATTTGAAATTGAAGTTGCTCTGAACAGTGAAATGAGCTCTCAAGTGGAGCCAAAGGGAGATAGGGAAAAACGCAGAATGTAGCTGCAGCAACTCAAATGGAAATGAGCATGCCCATGGTGAATTTCCTAAAAACCTCTTCAGTCAAGTAGAACAAAATAGTAAAAAAGCAATAAAAGAATAAATGACCTAGAATTATTGGCCTCGCAAAGCATAACCTACTACATAGCGCTGGTTTCAGAAGCAGATGTAGAGAAACTGCAGCCTCACAAGGCTTCCATCACTGTAGATGTTCTTTTAAGCTTTGCTCTCTGACAGGACACTGTTGACTGTGTAAAATGTTATTACAAGAATCACAGGAGTAATCAGGAGAAATCTGTCTCTTGGTACAGTATTGGGAAATGTCATTTGGCTATGGATTTGTACCATAATAAAGTTGACCATAAACACACACCATAAACACAGAAAACAAGAAAGAAATAACTTTAATGTTATATCCAGAGGCTAAATGATAGATTGTTGGTATGTTATTGTGAGTAGTTATTTGAAAAGAAAAGAAAAAAACAAGTTAGTTGACCCTTGTTGGATTATAAATAACCATAAAAAGGCTTTTTTTAAAGCAATTCAGGGATTTCAAAAAGCCTCCAGGCTTTGCTGTGTTGCCTAAAGAGCCCTCCATGTTCATTCCTCTTACTGTGTCCAGAATTACGCTGGCTGTGAATTCAACTGTAATTTGTACAGTTGCAATTCATGTGTTACCTTTAAAAATAAACAGTTTATGTGAAACTCAAGTACTACTGTTTTCTCAAATGAGAAATAGTGAAACTAATTTTAATGCAAGACTTGTCTCTCCGTGTACTATAGTTCCAAAAGATCACTTATCTTCTCTCTAGCATGCTGCATGCCCAGTGTTTCCAAGCCCTTCTCAAACAAGCCCCCACCTCTTCCATAAAGTTGATCTGGCACCTCCAGCCAGATGTTCTCTGTTCCACTCAATCATAGGAAGAACTATTTACATGAAATGACATTACATTCTGTTTTATAGGCAGAAGGATACAGTAGAGAAAGCAGGGGGCATCTAAAATCAGGAAACTTAGATTTGAGCCCTTGTTCCTTTCATATGTCTTGTAACACTACTGAGCCTGTTTCCTTTTTTGCCCAATAGGAACTTATCTTAGAGGCTCATTGTGATGCTCAATGAGTTAATCCATGCAGGAGAGCTGGATAAAGTGTAAAGTGCTCTACAAAGGTAATCATTATTTCAGAATTAATATTTAGGGAGCATCATTATATGCAGGACATAGTTCTGAGCACTGCATAGTAATCAAAGCTGAAGAAGGCAGATTCCGGACTCTTATGGACCTTAAAATATAGTAGAGGTGTGAAAACATTTACCTCAATAATTAAAACACAGGGTGTTAAATAGTAAGTGCTTTAAGCCATATCCCCAGAACTTCAAGTCAATTTGACAAATATCCATGGATCAGGCTCTTGAGATACAAAGGTAAACACGATGGGTCACTGTCACTTATCCAGTGGGAAGGACAGATACACAACAATTATGATAATACTGGGCAGATAATGATAAACTGTAAAGTAAGTGCATACATACTGGGAATTGGTTAGGTCTGGGTAGATAGACACACAGAAAGGTTTTTGTCTAGTTCAGTGGTAAAGTTTGATCAGCGATAAGAGAGCTTAGCAACTGTTTCTAAAGATTGAGTTTTTACTTCCAAACAAGATAAAAAAGGACCAGATCTGACATCAGATTGATCAGCTCTGTGAGGCAGGTGGATGCTGGGAAGATGTGGAGGTGACTGCAGAGATTCAGCTGAGCTGGAAAAACACTCAAGTAAGACATTAATAGTGGATTAGGAACTTCTGCATGGCCACAGTAGAAATCAAATAGCAGTGGGGGTAAGAAGAGTATGGTGTAAGCAGAGGTTAAGGAACTAAGGGATAGGAAAAGATATAACAGTGGTTAAAGGAGGACAAGATTTTTTTCTTCATTTGTTTAAAATAATAAATTTAAAATAACTAACACTTGTACTGTTTACTACATGTGGGTATTGCTAGAAACATTTACGTATTATTTACCTATATTACCTATATTAATTCATTTATTGCACAACCATAAGTTGTAGGTGCAATTACCCCTCAGTAGTGATGGTGAAAGTGACATGGGGAAAGCTAACATTTGTAGACTGAGAAAAAGGGGTCAGTGCAGAGAGAGATTGAAGACAAAAGGGAGGATGCCCCTGAAACTCAAAATAGCAAAAGCTCAAGAATGAGGGGTGATTGTCATTTTCCCTTCTATATTAGTCTTTGACTCCTAACTTCTTCACAATAGGCATTATCTCACTCTATTGCCCAGGCTGGAGTACAGTGGCATGATCTTGGCTCACTACGACCTCCGCCTCTAGGGTTGAAGTGATTCTCCTCTCTCAGCCTCCTGAGTAGCTGGGATTACAGGCATGTACCACCATGCCCAGCTAATTTTTGTATTTTTAGTAGAGACAGGGTTTTGCCATGTTGGCCAGGCTGGTTTCAAATGCCTGACCTCAAGTGATCCGCCCACCTTGGCCTCCCAAAGTGCTGGGATTACAGGCATGAGCCACCATGCCCAGGCTGCATTATCACTTTCATAATTGGAAAACTAAACAATATAAAAATAAGAGATCACTTAAATATAGTTTATATTGTTTTTAAATTATTCTATATTTCTTCTGTGTTAAAATATGCTTTCTAATAAGAAATTAGCTCCCTGCAGGTAGGAAGGGTAACATTTCTTCTTCCACCCCATCAACTAGCACCTGTTGTGTATATGTGTGTGTGTATGTATATTTTAAAGGGAACAAAATTAAACCCAACAAAACCCAAACCCTTGTTAATATTGCTCAAAATTTAACTAACTACCCTATATTGCTGTCTTTAATTACTTTTAGGGTCTGTTTTAATTCTTTTTTCTTCCCTCTACTTCCCCTCTCATTGTATCACATTCTGTCACCACTCTTCTTGGACCTTAAAAACAAAGAAAACCCTTCTGGGGCTATCCAGATAGCAGGTTTGTTCTTATTGCCTCTTATTTTCCGTAGTGGAGATTTATAAGACCTAGATAGCCAAGTAAAAATTTGAGCATACCGCTATTTTGTTTCCTTGTCATTTTCATAGGCCAAGGTGAGTTAACAATTAAATTGCAGTCTTTTACATTCAATCTTAAAATAATTTAGCTTTCCCTCAAGCTATTGAATGTTGAAATTGGTTGTTTGTTGTAGCTGTTGTTTATTTAGGGGAGGAGAAAGTGGCTTTTTATATTGTTTTCTATATTATTGTTTTCTGTATTTTCTATTCCTCCCTTTCCCCTCCTTCCCTTGTAGTGAGCCCATCCCCAAGGTTCATGTTTCTCTTTATTCCTGTGAGATCTATTCCTCTTAGCTTCCTGGTTACTCTACATTAAAAATTCAAGAAAGGCAGCCTAGATTTCCAGTTTATATATGAGTACTTCCTTTCAAGTTCCAATGTGGGTCTAGTAGAGTTTTGTCTGGGAAAAGTCATTGGGGAGGAATAAAGATAAACACCTTGCTTGTCTTCATACCCTGGCCCTTGTATGGACCTACATTTAGTACATTCACAAAAGAAGAATATGTTGTAAGTGTGCATATACTTCACATTTCTCCCTAGAAGTGCAGGTAAGAGGGTTCCCAGGAAAGTGAAACAAGAACCTCCTTAAAATCGAATGTAGGTTCTAATCTCAGTATAATTATTTGAAGCTACTATACATTGCCTGGTATTCTGGAACTATTTTTCTCTTGAATATTTCAATCCATTAGAGTCATTATAGCTGTTAGAAAGAGCATATTAGGCCAGGCATAGTGGCTCATGCCTATAATCCCAGCACTTTTGGAGGCCAAGGTAGGAGGATCACTTGAGTTCAGGAGTTCAAGACCAGCCTGGCCAACATGGTGAAACCCTGTCTGTACCAGAAATACAAAAAAAAATTAGCCAGGCATGGTGGTGGGTGCCTGTAGTCCCTGCTACTCAGGAGGCTGAGGCAGGAGAATGGCTTGGACATGGGAGGCAGAGGTTGCAGTGAGCAGAGATCATGCCACTGTGATCCTGTCTGGGTGACAGAGAAAGACTTCATCTCAAAAAAGAAAAAAACAAAAGAGAGAAGAAAGAAAGAAGAAGAAAGAAAGAAAGAAAGAAAGAAAGAAAGAAAGAAAGAAAGAAAGAAAGAAAGAAAGAAAGAAAGAAAGAAAAGAAAAGAGAGAGAGAAAGAAAGGAAGGAAGGAAGGAAGGAAGGAAGGAAGGAAGGAAGGAAGGAAGGAAGGAAGGGAAAGAAAGAAAGAGCATATTAAGATCACCTAGAAATCTTTTATCTTTTAAAATGTAAATGCCTGGATCTTTCCACAGAGATTCAGATTTAATTGATTTAATTGGTCTGGGATGGATGTCTAGACATCAGTATTTGCCTCCCACATCCCTCCTTTATCCTTCTAGTGATTCCAAGGTGTAACCAGGTTGAGAACCACTGGTATAGGGCCAATCCAAAACCTAAAACTTTAGGGGTGTTTGACTATATATCTTTGGATCTTGGAATACATTCCAGATCTTATTTCTTTTAATTAAGATAAGCATTGCTTCCGAGGTTAAAACAGAGTCAAAGCTATTCACCAAATTGTCTCTTCCTTTTCTACATACATGCACACAAACATTAAACTAAAACAGCACTCCCAGGGCTGCTCAAGGGACTAACCAAGCAACCTGACCTAGTTATCTTCTTCATACCACCTGTATGTGACATGTTGTTAAACTTGCTAATGAGGTAGCAAAGTAGTTTAGGAAAGAAAATTATCTTTACATGCAATAAGGCCCTGAGGCAAGAAAGTAAAACAAGCATATTACTGCTGAAAGTAATTAGGATAAAACCTAGTACTTTAACAATATCTAGTCAAAGAGGTTACATAATTGTGGCCTTGAACACCAGGTTATATGGAGAGTTTTGGGATATTGCAAGCCATTCCTTGCTTCAATTTTAGTTTCCAAGTACAAAATAGAGCAATGTTCAGGAGGTTGAAGTACAAAATTTGTACAAGTATCTTGTACTTCAACAACTCATATTTTTTTCATATTTAAAATAACACAACTTTTCACCCTTTAATTACTAGTGGAAACTGGAGAATCACACCCCAATTTAGAGTTTGCAAACTAAGATAAATCACACTTCAAAGTCTTAAGTTACAAGCTAACTGCAGCAACGATCTCTACAATTGCTTGGTGTTGTTTGCAGATACATTTCATTCCTGGTTGGTTTCATTTTCAGGTTAAGTAACTAGATTAAGACCCTTTCCTCTAGGGGAAAGGACTTTTACCTGCAATGTACAGAGGTTAGTAAAACATGAATCTCATGATACTCAGTTTGAGTGGTTCTTTGTCTTTAAAACTTGTAGGCTTCCAGCTGCATCCATGTCCCTACAAAGGACGCAAACTCATCCTTTTTTATGGCTGCATAGTATTCCATGGTGTATATGTGCATCATTCTTAGCAAACTATCACAAGAAGAGAAAACCAAACACCGCATGTTCTCACTCATAGGTGGGAACTGAACAATGAGATCACTTGAACTCGGGAAGGGGAACATCACANAAAACTTGTAGGCTTAACTTCATGTCACACTCAGACACACATACCATCTTCGCAAAAATTCACATTTCATCCTTCATAATATATAAAGAAAAGATCCAGGGTGACCAATTCATCTCAGTTTGCTCAATACTTTCGTAGTTTTAGCACTGAAAGTTCACATCCTGGGAAGAGCCCCCCTTCCCCTGCCCTAGGCAAACTGGGATGGTTGGTTATGCTAAAACAACCAGAATCAGAATCCAGTCTGGAGTTGACTTTGACCTGTTGGACCTCTCCTTCAGGCCAGGTGTTCTTCCCTGATATTAATAAATAATACGCGTCAAAAGTGGGCCAGACTGAGACCACCAGCCACCATGTAAGATCTCTCACCATGATTTTAACGTGCTATCTAGGATGCTCCCAATATTGTGTAAGGTAACTGCTTTTGTCTCCATATTATAATATAAAGAAACAGGCTTTGACCTGTTGAAGACTGCACTGGTAGTAAGTAGACAGCTGAAATTTAAACCTAGTTCTGTCTGACTTCAAAGATTGTGCTCATTCTATTTTATCAACCATAAGAAATTTTACGAAAACCTACATAGAGGAGATTTTATAAAAGCTAAAGAAAAAAACAAGTAATAAAATATAGAGTAAGAATTAAAATAACAAAACATCAGAATCTATATGGATTCAACAAAATACACAGCAGAAATAAGAAAACGAGCAGCTATTTGATGGATGACAACTTTCCCAAAGTCAAATTCCTAACATTCTTTATAATGTCCTTTCAAGTATTCAAATAAAATGCCACCTTAGGTAAAAAGAACTTTCTATTCATATGTAACAAATATTTTGTTCCTAATTTTTTCTCTTCAAGGTATGTAAGAATGTCTAGTGTAAATATAATTTGTTGATAAATTTTATATTTTAATTTATCCTATATGCTACAAAGAAAAATAGGATCATAAAGCTGCTATTTAAGAACTGTCTAAAAGATGCAATAAACTCAATTTATAATTTAAATCCTAACTCTGCAGATTTGTCCCAGCATACATTTAAATCTGAGTTAAACTAGCAAATATTTTTGAACCAACATAACTTCAAGGATATCGCTAAAGAAACTCATGTCTGCTGCTTTTTACTTGACTTTCTTGTATGCTCCTAATGTCTCCCTACATGTTCGTCCTATTGCCTGCTGCCTTCACTGGATCCTCGGAAAGATGCATTCCAAAGATTTCCTTCTAGTAGCTACACATGAAGAAAAGGAATTGATGTCCATCAGAGTTCATGAGAGTGAGTCTTGACGATAGGTGACAGCTACTGGCATCTCATATGAATCTCTCAGCAGAATAGCAGAGACAGACTTTTTGGTACTGACCTTTAACTATTTTTTTTTTTAATGTGTGCTCTTACTTCACCCCATCTTAAGGTTGTTCAGTGACTTTGAAAAATTTTTGAACACTGTTAGGTGTGGTCAGACCACCAGATTTACAAGTGACAGAATCAATAATCAGCTCTAAAATTGTCAGGGTCTCAATTATACCCAAAGTTTCTGATACTGCAGTTCACCAAATACTGTTGAAATCTTCTGGAAAAAAAAGTTTAGTAAGATGTCTTGGGATATCTGGAGTTTCCTTCATCTTTAGGATATCTTTTTCTCAAAGATGATCTAGGCATAGCACACTTCAGAGCTTTCTGTAAGGTCTTTTTCTGAAGAAAGCCTGTTTAGCATTTAGCCCTTATATCAGTATGGAAATGAGACACCACTGAAGTGTTGTACTTATCAAAAATAGCTAAGGTATTCCTTGGCAGCTTTTACCAACTAGCCATGATAGAGTGTAATGGATATAATTTAGCCTCTCTGGATTAGATATTCTCTAAAAGAAGTACAGTGTTTCCTGGTAACAAGCATGACTTCCTGTGAATTTTAAGTGGAAATTAAAAGAACTCTCACAGTATTTTTAGCTCATATTTGTGAGCATGGTCAGAGCTAGGAACTCTTCAACCAGCTGATGAAGAATATTAAGAACATTAAGAATCAAAAGTGAGGGGGCGGAGCAAGATGGCCGAATAGGAACAGCTCCAGTCTCCAACTCCCAGCACGAGCAACACAGAAGACCGGTGATTTCTGCATTTTCAACTGAGGTACTGGGGTCATCTCACTGAGGAGTGCCGGACAATCGGTGCTGGTCAGCTGCTGCAGCCCGACCAGCAAGAGCTGAAGCAGGGCGAGGCATTGCCTCACCTGGGAAGCGCAAGGGGGAAGGGAATCCCTTTTCCTAGCCAGGGGAACTGAGACACACAACACCTGGAAAATCGAGTAACTCCCACCCCAATACTGCGCTTTAAGCAAATGGGCACACCAGGAGATTATACCCACACCTGGCCAGGAGGGTCCCACGGCCACGGAGCCTCCCTCATTGCTAGCACAGCAGTCTGC
>NW_016820258.1:170459-195674 GCF_001698545.2 Rhinopithecus bieti | reverse complement strand
GGAAAAAAAGGTTTAGTTCCTTTTACTTTAGATACTGTATGTATTCAGCATAAATTTGCAATGTTGTCATATTTTTTTAAGAAATCCTTTTAACTGCTTCATCTGCTCTATCAGAGGAAAAAGTAGAAAAGAATAACCTGAAACAAAAGCAAACCAAATTTTATCATTGCAGTAACTGTAAACTCCTGACAATCTTAGTGGTTATATTATATTTATTTATTTGGCCATTAAGCATTCAGATGTATTCCTTCGTTAGCTGTATTTTGCTTCATCCTCAATTAAAAAAAAAAAAAATAACCTGCAAGTTTCACTTTATTCTGGGAACTTATGAAAAGCACACGAACCTTCTGAATAATTATATAAATTAAGCCATATAAACATAAAAGACTCTTTGAAATAAAACTATTCTTTTGCACAAAAACTCAATTCAAACGGTTAAAAACTAGGCACTACTTCTAAATACAAATTCAGTGCAAACCAACACAAGCGTAATTATAAGTTATAGGTCATGTTTCCTATTTACCTATGCTCTTTTCTACATCAATCATTATACATAAGCAAGATAAGATTGGGCACAGATGGGCAAGATAATTGCCCATGCTATTAGAATTCCCATATTTCTGTAGTATGAATGAAATTGCAAATTAAAACTGCTAATTTGTGTGTTTTTTGAAAGGCCACATTGTTACACAGGAACTTGAAAGTGAACAAAATAAATAACTCTCCAGCTAGTTGCTGAGTGGAGAGGTTGGTTTTTAGTTTCCATTTTTTAGAAACTTTACAAGCATTTTTTGTTTTTTTTAGAAACTTAGAAATTGTGATGGTGTTGGGTGGGGTGGGGTTGGAGGAGGGATAAACTGGCAGAATCTTGGATCAAGTGCTTTGAAATTTTCACCAACGGCAAAACAAGTTGAAATCAGGTTGAAAGATTCTCAAAATATGTTATATCTGCTAGCAGTAAATTGTGAATCAAATCTATTTTGTTCCTCTGCAAGGGGACAAAACGAGAAATAATTTTGGAATCTAACAATATTTCTTTCTTGTTGTATAAGAGAGTTCTGACTTTATAATTAAAATTCTCATCTTTCTCCATTGTCGTGTAAATATCTTCTCCATATCCTGAATATTAATGTGTCATAACAATCTTGTAGGAGGGGCTTGAAAAACACATTATCACACCCAAGCAAGTTACATAATATGTATTGAATGACAGTTCACAACAGCCAAATCTAAGGAAGAATGGAAAAATGCAAATCCAGTTCAAAGTAGATGTCAGTATCCGTGTGACAGAGTATAGCCGACTGATGAAGCCACCTAAACAAATTGACAAAGTGCTTATACAATGCTTTTACCTAAATGTACAAACACAACCTAAAAGGTAAAGCTAGGCACTATTACTAAATACGAAATCCAGTGCAAGCCAGCACATATGCATAATTACAGATTTTATCTCTCTACTCCTTAAAGGAGAGATATTGGGAAACAGGGGAACCAGGTATCTTTTATAATGGACTAGAAACCTAGTCAAAATAATTAAGAGCTCTACTCACCCCAACACCTCCCCTGCAGTGAGGGGAGTTTAGGGAAATTGAAGTCCAGTTTTTTAGCTTTTTTTTTTTTTTGAGACTGAGTCTCGCTCTGTCACCCACGCTGAAGTGCAGTGGCTCGATCTCGGCTCACTGCAACCTCCCTCTCCCTGCTTCCAGCGATTCTCCTACCTCAGCCTCCTGGGTAGATGGGACCACAGGCACAGGCCACCACACCCAGCTAATTTTTGTATTTTTAGTAGAAACGGGGTTTCGCCGCCGGGCGTGGTGGGTCACGCCTGTAATTCCAGCACTTTGGGAGGCTGAGGAGGGCGGATCACGAGGTCAGGAGATCGAGACCATCCTGGCTAACACGGTGAAACCCCGTCTCTACTAAAATACAAAAAATTAGCCGGGCATGGTGGCGGGCGCCTGTAGTCCCAGTTACTCGGGAGGCTGAGGCAGGAGAATGGCGTGAACCCGGGAGGTGGAGCTTGCAGTGAGCCGAGATCTCACCACTGCACTCCAAGCTGGGCGACAGAGACAAAGAAAGAAAGAAACGGGGTTTCGCCATGTTGGCCAGGCTGGTCTCAAACTGTTGACCTCAGGTAATACACCCACCTCAGCCTCCCAAAGTGCTAGGATTACAGATGTGCGCCACTATGCCTGGCCCTGAAGTCTAGTTTTTATTTGGGCTTTAGGTGATAATATTATCTTTTAAAGTACTTCCATACTTGAGCAAAGGGAGATGATCATTTCCAAGCTATACTGACTGTTGAGAACTGTGAAGGATTTGAGATTTTACCCTACTTGCAAACTAACATGATATCCTACCACAGGTTTACAGGTGCTGGCTGAAGACACGAGATTCCTGAGTCAGAGGCAAATGACAGTTTATTACCCACAGCTGTAGCCAGAGTATAAGCACTCCTGCCAATCCCCTGAGCCCCAGTTCCCACAGGGTGATGCCAAAAAGACCAAGTGATACTTGTACATGTAGTAGGGTATGTTGCAGGAAAGTTTAGCAAGACCAATCTTCTTTTTTTTTTTTGGTTAGTGACACAGTTTTATTTTATTTTATTTTTATTTTTTATTTTTTGTTATACTTTAAGTTCTGGAATACATGAGCAGAATGTGCAGATTTGCTAAATAGATATACACGTGCCATGGTGGTTTGCTGCACCCATCAACCCATCACTGACATTAGGTATTTCTCCTAATGCTATCGCTCCCCTAGCCCCTCACCCACCATGGACAGGCCCCGGTGTGTGATGATCCCCCCCCCGTGTCCATGTGTTCTCATTGCCCAACTCCCACTTATGAGTGAGAACATGTGGTGTTTGGTTTTCTGTTCCTGTGATAGTTTGCTGACAATGATGGTTTTCAGCTTCATCCATGTCCCTGCAAAGGACATGAGCTCATCATTTTCATGGCTCCACAGTGTTCCATGGTGTATATGTGCCACATTTTCTTTATCCAATCTATCACTGATGGGCATTTGGGTTGGTTCCAAGTCTTTGCTATTGTAAATAGTTCTCCAATAAACATAGGTGTGCATGTGTCTTTACAGTAGAATGATTTATAATCCTTTAGGTATATACCCAGTAATGGGATTGCTGGGTCAAATGGTATTTCTCATTTCAGATCCTTGAGGAATCGCCACACTGTCTTCCACAATGATTGAGCTAATTTACATTCCCACCAACAGTGTAAAAGCGTTCCTATTTCTCCACATCTTCTCCAGCATCTGTTGTTTTCTGACTTTTTAATGATAGCCATTCTCCCTGGCATGAGATGGTATATCATTGTGGTTTTGATTTGCATTTCTCTGATGACCAGTGATGATGAGCTTTTTGTCATATGTTTGATGGCCACATAAATGTCTTCTTTTGAGAAGTGTCTGTATGTTCATATCTTTTGCCCACTTTTTGATGGGGCTGTTTGTTTTTTCTTGTAAATTTTAATTAAGTTCCTTCTAGTTTCTGGATAATAGTCCTTTGTCAGATGGGATAGATGCAAAAATTTTCTTCCCATTCTGTAGGTTTTCCTGTCACTATGATGATAGTTTCTTTTTGCTGTGCAGAGGCGTTTTAGTTTTAATTAGATGCCATTTGTCAATTTGGCTTTTGTTGCAATTGCTTTTCGTGTTTTAGTCATTTGAAGTTCTTCACCCATGCCTATGCCTGAATAGTATTGCCTAGGGTTTTCTTCTAGGTTTTATGGTTTTAGGTCTTACTTTACAGTCTTTAATCCATCTTGAGTTAATTTTTGTAAAAGGTGTAAAGAAGGGTTCCAGTTTCAGTTTTCTGCATATGGGTAAGCCAGTTTCCCAACACCATTTATAAATAGGGAATTCTTTCCCCATTGCTTGTTTTTGTCAGGGTTTTGTTGAAGATCAGATGGTTGCAGATTGTGACGTTATTCCGAGGCCTCTGTGCTGTTCCATTGGCGTATATATCCGTTTTGTTACCAGTAACATTTGCTGTTTTGGTTACTGTAGCCTTGTAGTATAGTTTGAAGTCAGGTAGCATAATGCCTCCAGTTTTGTCTTTTTGCTTAGGATTGTCTTGGCTATGTGGGGGCTCTTTTTGGTTTCTATATGAATTTTAAGTAGTTTTTTCTAATTCTGTGAAGAAAAGTCTAGTTGTAGCTTGATGGGGATAGCATTGAATCTATAAATTACTCTGGGCAGTATGGCCATTTTCACAATGGCGATTCTTCCTATCCATCAGTATGGAATGTTTTTCCATTTGTTTGTGTCCTCTCTTATTCCCTTGAGTAATGGTTTGCAGCTCTCCTTCAAGAGGTCCTTCACATCCCTTGTGAGTTGGATCCCTAGGTATTTTATTCTCTTTGTAGCAATTGTGAATGGGAATTCACTCATGATTTGGCTCTCTGTTTGTCTATTATTGGTGTATAGGAATGCTTGTGATATTTGCACATTGATTTTGTATTTGAGACTTTGCTGAAGTTGCTTATCAGCTTAAGGAGATTTGGGGCTGAGAAGATGGGGTTTTCTAAATATACAATCATGTCATCTTCAAACAGAGAAAATTTGACTTCCTCTCTTCCTATTTGAATACCTTTTTTTTCTTTCTCTTGCCTGATTGCCCTGCCCAGAACTTCCAATACTATGGTTGAATAAGAGTGGTGAAAGAGGGCATCCTTGTCTTGTGCCGGTTTTCAAAGGGAATGCTTCCAGGTTTTAACCATTCAGTGTGATGTTGGCTGTGGGTTTGTCATAAACAGCTCTTATTTTTTTGAGATACATTCCGTCAAAAGCTAGTTTATAGAGAGTTTTTAGCATGAAGGGGTGTTGAATCTTATCGAAGTCCTTTTCTGCATCTATTGAGATCATCATGTGGTTGGTTGTCATTGGTTCTGCTTATTTGATGAATTATATTTATTGATTTGCATATGTTGAACCTGCCTTGCATCCCAGGGATGAAGCCGACTTGATCATGGTGGATAAGCTTTTTGATGTGTTGCTGGATTCGGTTTGCCAATATTTTTTTGAGGATTTTCGCATCGATGTTCATCAGGGATATTGGCTTGAAATTTTCTTTTTTTGTTGTGTCTCTGCCAGGTTTTGACATCGAGATGATGCTGGCTTCATAAAATGAGTGAGGGAGGAGTCCCTCTTTTTCTATTGTTTGGAACAGTTTCACAAAGAATGGTACCAGCTCCTCTTTGTACCTCTGGTAGAATTCGGCTGTGAATCTGTCTGGTCCAGGGTTTTTTTTTTAGTTGGAAGGCTATTAATTACTGCTTCAATTTCAGACCTTGTTATTGGTCTATTCAGGGACTCAACTTCTTCCTGGTTTAGACTTGGGAGGGTGTATGTGTCCAGGAATTTATTCATTTCTTCTAGATTTTCTAGTTTATTTGCATAGAAGTGTTTATAGTATTCTTCAATGGTAGTTTGTATGTCTGTGGAATCAGTGGTGATATCCCCTTTATCATTTTTTATTGTGTGTCTTTTATTCTTCTTTCCTTTCTTCTTTATTATTCTGGCTAGCAGTCTATTTTGTTAATCATTTCAGAAAACCAGCTCGTGGATTCATTGATTTTTTGAAGGGTTTTTCGTGTTTCTATCTCCTTCAGTTCTGATCTTAGTTATTCCTTGTCTTCTGCTAGGTTTTGAATTTGTTTGCTCTTGCTTCTCTAGTTCTTTTAATTGTGATGTTAGGGTGTCGATTGTAGATCTTTCCTGCTTTCTCCTGTTGGCATTTAGTGCTATAAATTTCCCCCTAAACATTGGTTTAGCTGTGTCCTGGAGATTCTGGTACGTTGTGTCTTTGTTCTCATTGGTTTCAAATAACTTATTTATTTCTGCCTTAATTTCGTTATTTACCCAGTAGTCATTCAGGAGCAAGTTGTTTAGTTTCCATTAGTTGTGCAGTTTTGAGTGAGTTTCTTAACCTGAGTTCTAATTTGATTGCACTGTGGTCTGAGAGACTGTCTGTTATGATTTCCATTCTTTTGCATTTGCTGAGGAGTGTTTTACATCAAATTAAGTTGTCAATTTTAGAATAAGTGTGATGTGGTGCTGAAAAGAGTGTATATTCTGTTCATTTGGGGTGGAGAGTTCTTTAGATGTCTATTAGGTCTGCTTGGTCCAGAGCTGAGTTCAGCTCCTGAATATCCTTGTTAATTTTCTGTCTCATTGATCTGTCTAATATTTACAGTGGGGAGTTAACATATTCTACTATTATTGTGTGAGAGTCTAAGTCTCTTTGTAGGTCTCTAAGAACTTGCTTTACGAATCTGGGTGCTCCTGTATTGGGTGCATATATATTTAGGATAGTTAGCTCTTCTTGTTGCATTGATCCCTTTACCATTATGTAATTCCCTTCTTTGTCTTTTTGATCTTTGTTTGTTTAAAGTCTGTTTTATCAGAGACTAGTGTTGCAACTCCTGCTTTTTTTTTCACTTTCCATTTGCTTGGTAAATATTCCTCCATCCCTTTATTTTGAATCTATGTGTGTCTTTGCACATGAGATGGGTCTCCTGAAAACAGCACACCGATGGCTTGACCTTTATCCAACTTGCCAGTCTGTGTCTTTTAATTGGGGCATTTAGCCTATTTACATTCAAGGTTAAAATTGTTATGTGTGAATTTGATTCTGTCATTATGATGCTAGCTGGTTATTTTGCCCATTAGTTGATGCAGTTTCTTCACAGTGTCGACAGTCTTTACAATTTGGTATGTTTTTGCAGTGGCTGGTACCAGTTTTTCCTTTCCATATTTATTGCTTCCTCCAGGAGCTCTTGTAAGGCAGGCCTGGTGGTGACAAAAACTCAGTATTTGCTTATCTGTAAAGGATTTTATTTCTCCTTCACTTGTGAAACTTAGTTTGGTTGGATATTAAATTCTGGGTTGAAAATTCTTTTCTTTAAGAACGTTGAATGTTGGTCCCCACTTTCTTCTGGCTTGTAGGGTTTCTGCAGAGAGATCCGCTGTTAGTCTGATGGCCTTCCCTTTGTGGGTAACCCAACCTTTCTCTCTTGCTGCCCTTAACATTTTTTCCTTCATTTCAACCTTGGTGAATCTGACAACTATGTGTCTTGGGGTTGCTCTTCTCAAGGGGTATTTTTGTGATGTTCTCTGTATTTCCTGAATTTGAATGTTGCCTGTCTTGCTAGGTTGGGGATGTTCTCCTGGATAATACCCTGAAGAGTCTTTTCCAACTTGGTTCCATTCTCCCTGTCACTTTCAGGTACACCAGTCAAATGTAGTTTTGGTCTTTTCACATAGTTTCATATTCTGGGAGGCTTTGTTCGCTCCTTTTCATTCTTTTTTCTCTATTCTTGTCTTCATACTTTATTTCATTAAGTTGATCTTCAATCTCTGATATTCTTTCTTCCACTTGATCATTTCAGCTATTGATACTTGTGTATGCTTCATGAAGTTCTCATGCTGTGTTTCTCAGCTCCATAGAGTCAGTTATGTTCTTCTCTAAACTGGTTATTCTAGTTAGCACTTCCTCTAACCTTTTTTCAAGGTTCTTAGCTTCCTTGCCTTGGGTTAGAACATGCTCCCTCAGCTTGGAGGAGTTTGTTATTACCCACTTTCTGAAGCCTACTTCTGTCAATTCATCAGACTCATTCTCTGTTCAGTTTTGTTCCCTTGCTGGTGAAGATTTGTGATCCTTTGGAAGAGAAGAGGTGTTCTGGTTTTTGGAATTTTCAGCCTTTTGCACTGGTTTTCCCCATCTTCATGGATTTACCTACCTTTGGTCTTTAATGTTGGTGACCTTCAGATGGGGTTTTTGTGTGGACCTCCTTTTTGTTGATGTTGATGCTATTCCTTTCTGTTCGTTAGTTTTCCTTCTAACAGTCAGGTCCCTCTGCTGCAAGTCTGCTGGAGTTTGCTGGCGGTCCACTCCAGACCCTGTTTGCCTGGGTATCACCAGCAGATTCTGCAGAACAGCAAAGATTGCAGCTTGTTTCTTTCTCTGGAAGCTTTGTCTCAGAGGGGTACCCGCCAGATGCTAGCCAGAGCTCTCCTGTTTGAGGTGCCTGTCAATCCCTGCTGGGAGTTGTCTCCCAGCTGCTGAAGCTGCACCCAAAGCCACCCCTTTTCCCAGGTGCTGTGTCCCAAGGATTTGGGAGTTTTATCTATAAGCCCCGACTGGAGTTGCTACCTTTCTTTCAGAGATGCCCTGCCCAGAGAGGAGTAATCTAGAGAGGCAGTCTGGCTACAGCAGTTTTGTTGAGCTGCAGTAGGCCCTGCCCAGTTCAGTGATTTTGTTTACTCTGTGAGGGGAAAACCACCTACTCAAGCCTCAGTAATGGCAGACATCTCTCCCCCCACCAAGCTCGAGCATCCCAGGTCGACTTCAGACTGCTGTGCTGGCAGTGAGAATTTCAAGCCAGTGGATCTTAGCTTGCTGGGCTCTATGGGGGTGGGATTCACTGAGCCAGACCACTTAGCTCCCTGGCTTCATCCCCCTTTCCGGGGGAGTGAACGGTTCTGTCTCGTTGGCATTCCAGGTACCACTGGGATAAGAAAAAAAACTCCTGCAGCTAGTTCGGTGTCTGCCCAAACGGCTGCCCAGTTTTGTGGTTGAAACCCAGGGCCCTGGTGGTGTGGACACCCAAGGGAATCACCTGGTCTGTGGGTTGCAAAGACTGTGAGAAAAGCATAGTATCTGGGCCAGAATGCACCGTCCCTCATAGCACAGTCCCTCACGGCTTCCCTTGGCTAGGGGAGGGAGTTCTCCGACCCCTTGTGCTTCCCAGGTGAGGTGACACCCCACCCTGCTTCGGCTTGCCCTCCATGGGCTGCATCACTGTCTAACCAGTCTCAATGAGATAAGCCAGGTACCTCATTTGGAAGTGCAGAAATCACCTGCCTTCTGTGGCGATCTCGCTGGGAGCTGCAGACCGGAGCTGTTCTTATTCTGCCATCTTGCCAGCCACCTCAAGTCCAAATCTTTTATAATGGGGAGTAAGCCTGTTGGGCCTTGCTCTGGAAGGAGGCACTTTTACAGTGTTTGTTTACAGTGGAGAGTAAACAAATTTTACTTTGCTCGAGATAAAGACACTGTCACTACCTTCTAAGGCTATTCACTATACAGACATCCTTGAAAAAATAATCTGGAAAAAAAACAGTCAGTATCTCTGAGCATAAGATGTGCAGAAACTTAAAGGACCCATGGAGAATTGTCTCCCAACACTAACCAGCCAGTGAAACTCCACCCAAAGATATGTGGTTCATGATTCTTTCTTTAAAGATTTCCAACTGAAGCTTAGCACAGCTCTAACCTTCTCAAAACTTCATGTTTTCCACTCCAATCCCAAATTTCCCCTTTTTTCTTTTCTTCTTTTTTTTTTTTCTTTCTTTTTTTTTTTTTTTCTTTTTTTTTGCTCCCCAGCAGTTTCTGCATATTGAGCCCGGTCCTCACTCTTATTTTTGCTCTGGTGGCTGAACTACTTGCTCGTAGCCCCAGATCCTAGATCCGCCTCTGACTCATGTGTCTAGCTCATATCCTCCAGCAGGTTGCTCCCATAGATAATGTACCAGTAACAACTGCCTTATCTAACTAGTACTGGGACTCTGTTACTGCCCTGGTAAGGAGGCCTCTCCCCTCAGAGAGCACATAGTGACTATGAAACTGATAGTTTCTACGGCTAGGTAGGACAATCTATAGGTGATGAAAATCATTACAGGCAACTGGGTTTGGGTTCAGCCTGCCCTAGCTTTTCTCTTTGTTTTTTAATGTGTTTTCTGGGGAAGGAGGGGACTCATTCTGTTTATGTGCAATTTTAGTTAATGCTGTTTGGAAGAGTCTCTCAGTCTGTAAACCCAATATGTTGCCATAGAAACAGTTCTCCATCTGAAATACATCCAATCAATTCTAAAATTATCATTCAGAAAACCTTCATAAATTAGAAGTAATCCAACAGATACCCAGAATGTCAGCATTTAGGTAATGAGCTGCATTTTCTCATTTTATTTAATTATTTTAAAATCAAGAAATCAACAGCAAAGAATCCAACTTAGATACACAGATGCTCCCTGACTCGTGATACAGTTCCATTCCAATAAAACCATCATAAGTTGAAAATACATTAAATTGAAAATGCATTTAATACATTTAAGCTGCAGAACATCATAGGTTAGCCTGGCCTACTGTAAATGTGCTCTGAACACTTTCATTAGCCTAACATGGGGCAAAATCATCTAAAACAAAGCCCATTTTACGATGAAGTGTTGAATATCTCATGTAATTTATTGAATACTGTACTGAAAGTGAAAAAATAGAATAGTTATATGATACACAAAGTGCAGTTTCTGCCGAACATATATTGTTTTTCTACCATCATAAAGTCAGAAAAATTCTAAGTCAAACCATTGTAAGCCAAGGACCATCTGTACATGGAAATAGAAAGATATTCAAGCTAGGAAAATTCTTCATTGATTCTTTTATTCTGGAAACAACATTATTATAGAGCAACATACGCAATTTAGAAAAGACAAGGTTGTTTCCTTTTTTAATTTTTTTAACTTTATTTTAGGTTCAAGGGTATCTAGGTGTTCAGGTTTGTTACATAGGCAAACTGCATGTCACAGGGGTTTGGTACACAGATTATTTTGTCTCTCAGGTAGTAAGTATAGTATTCAACAGGTATTTTTTTCTGATCCTCTCCCTCCTCCCACCCTTTGCCCTCAAGTAGGCCCTGGTGTATGTTGTTCCCCGCTTTGTGTCCATGTGTTTTCATTGTTTAGCTTCCACTTACAAATGAGAATGCACAGTATTTGATTTTCTGTTCTTGCATTAGTTTGCTAAGGAGAATGGCCTCCAGCTCCATCCATGTCCTGCAAAGGACATGATCTCCTGTCTTATGGCTGTGTGGTATTCCATGGTGTATGTGTACCACATTTTTTAAATCCAGTCTACAGTTGATGAGCATTTAGGTTGATTCCATGTCTTTGCTATTGTGAATAGTGCTATGATGAACATATGCATGCATTTGTCCTTACGGTAGAAGGATTTATATCCCCTTGGGTACTCACCCAATAATGGGATTGCTGGGTCAAATGGTAATTCTGTTTTAAGTTCTTTGAGGAATCACCACACTGCTTTCTAAAATGGCTGAACTAATTTACACTCCCACCAACAGTGTATAAGAGTATCCTTTTCTCTGCAATCTCATCAGCATCTGCTTTTTTTTTTAAATCATAGCCACTCTGATTAGTATGAGGTAGTACCTCATTGTGGTTTTGATTTCCATTTCTCTAATGATTAGTGATGTTGAGATTTTTTTCATATGCTTGTTTGTTGCATGTGTGTCTTCTTTTGAAAAGGTTCTACTGGGGTTTTTTCTTTCTAATGGGGTTGTTTTTTGCTTGTAAATTTGTATAAATTCCAAATAGATTCTGGATATTAGACTTTTGTTGGATGCATACTTTGCAAATATTTTCTATCACTCTGTAGGTTGTTTGTTTACTCTGTTGATAGTTTCTTTTGCTCTGCAGAAGCTCTTTGGTTTAATTTGGTCCCACTTGTTAATTGTTTTTGCAACAGCTGCTGTTGGTGTTTTCAGTATGAAATCTTTGCCAGGTCCTATGTCCAGAATGGTATATCTTAGGTTATCGTTCAGGGTTTTTATAGTTTTAGGTTTTACATTTAAGTCTTTAATTCATCTTGAGTTGATTTTTGTATATGGTTTAAGGAAGGGGTCTAGTTTCAGTCTTCAGCATATGGCTAGTCAGTTATCCCAGCATCATATATTGATGGGAAGTCCTTTCCCCATTGCTTGTTTTTGTCAGCTTGGTTAAAGATCAGGTGGTTGTAGGTGTGCAGAATCATTTCTGGGCTCTCTATTCTGCTCCATTGGTCTATGTAACTGTTTTTGTACCAGTACCATGCTGTTTTAGTTATCATAGCCTTGTAGTATAGTTTGAAGTTGGGTAATGGGATGCCTCCAGCCTTGTTCTTTTTGCTTAGAATTGCCTTGGCTAGGCTGGGTGTGGTGGCTCATGCCTGTAATCCCAGCACTTTGGGAGGCTGATGCAGGCGGATCATGAGGTCAGGAGTTCAAGACCAACCTGACCAACATAGTGAAACCCCATCTCTACTAAAAATACAAAAATTAGCCAGGTATGGTGGCTCACACCTGTAGTCCTAGCTACTAAGGAGGCTGAGGCAGGAGTATCATTTTAACCTGGGAGGCACAGGTTGCAGTAAGGCAAGACTGCACCACTGCACTCCAGCCTGGGTGACAAAGTAAGACTCTATCTCAAAAAATAATAATAATAATAATAATAATAATTGCCTTGGCTATTTTGACTCTTTTTTGTTTCAATATGAATTTCAAAATAGTTTTTTCTAATTCTGTGAAGAATGTCATTGATAGTTTGATAGGGAAAGCATTGAATCTGTAAATTGCTTTGGGCAGTATGGCCATTTTAACAATATTGAGTCTTTCTATCTGTATTAGCTTATTCTCACACTGCTATAAAGAACTGCTGGAGACTGGGTAATTTATAAAGGAAAGAGGTTTAATTGACTCACAGTTCCACATGGCTGGAGAGGCCTTAGGAAACTTAAAATCATGGAGGAAGGGAAAGCAAACATGTTTTTCACATGGCGGTAGGAAAGAGAAGTGCAGAGCGAAGGGGGGAAAAGCCCATTATAAAACTGTCGGATCTCACGAGAACACACTTACTGTCATGAGAACAGCATGGGGGAACCACTCCCCCATGATCTAGTCACCTCCCACAAGATCCCTCCCCTAACATGTGGGATTACAATTTAGATTGTAGTTCAAGATGAGATTTTGAGTGGGGTCACAGACAAACCGTATCATTTTGTGCCTGGCCCTTCCCAAATCTCATGTCCTCACATTTCAAAAAATAATCATGCCTTTCCAATAGTTCCCCGAAGTCTTAACTCATTCCAGCATTAGCCCAAAAGTCCAAATCCAAAGTCTCATCTGAGACAAGTCAAGTCCCTTCCACCTATGAGCATATAAAATCAAAAGTTAGTTACTTCCTAGATACAGTGAGGGTACAGGCATTGGTTAAATACACCCATTCCAAGTGGGAGAAATTAGACAAAATAAGGGGCTATAGGCCCCATGCAAGTCCAAAATCCAATAAGGCAGCCACTAAACCTTAAAGTTCCAAAATGATCTCCTTTGACTCTATGCCTCACATTCAGGTCACTGATGCAAGAGATGGGCTCCCACGCCTTGGGTAGCTCCATCCCTGTGGCTTTGCAGAGTACAACCTGCCTCCTGGCTGCTTTCATGAGCTGGTGTTGAGTGCCTGCAGCTTTTCCAGGCACATGGTGCAAGTTGTTGGATCTACCATCCTGGGATCTGGAAGACAGTGGCCCTCTTCTCACAGCTACATTAGGCAGTGCCCCAGTGGGGACTCTGTAGGGTCCCACATTTCCTTTCCGCACTGCCCAAGCAGAGGTTCTCCATGAGGACTTTGCCTCTACAGCAAACTTCTGCCTGGACACCCAGGTGTTTCCATACATCCTCTGAAATCTAGGTGAAGATTCCAAAACCTCACTTCTTGACTTCTGTGTGCCGACAGGCTCAACACCACTTGGAAGCTACCAAGGCCTGGGTTTGCACTCTTTGAAGCAATGGCCTGAGTTGTACCTTGGCCCTTTTATGCATGGCTGGAGCAGCTGGAACTCAGGGCACCAAGTCCCAAGGCTGCACACAGCAATGGGGCCCTCAATCTGGCCCATGAAATCATTTTTCCTTCCTAGGCCTCCAGCTGCTGTAAAGGTCTGTGACATGCCCTGGAGACATTTTCCCCATTGTCTTGGGTGATCAATATTTGGCTCCTCGTTACTGACACAAATTTCTGCAGTCAGATTTAATTTCTCCCCTCAAAAATGGGTTTTTCTTTTCTACTGCAGCCTCAGGCTACAAATTTTCCGAACTTTTATGCTCTGTCACCTCTTTAATGCTTTGCTGCTTAGAAGTTTCTTCTGCTACATACCCTAAATCATTTCCCTCAAGTTCAAAGTTCCACAGATCCCTAGGGCAAGGGCAAAATGCCACCAGTCTCTTTGCTAAAGCACACCAAGAGTGACCTTTACTCAAGTTCCCAAGAAGTTCCTCATCTCCATCTGAGACCACCTCAGCCTGAACTTTATTGTCCATGTCACTATCAGCATTTTGGCCAAAACCATTCAGTAAGTTTTTAGGAAGATCCAAACTTTCCTACATCTTTCTGTCTTCTTTTGAGCCCTTCTAACTTTTCCAATCTCTGCCTGTTATCCAGTTCTAAAATTGCTTCCACATTTTGGGTTATGTTTACGGTAGCACCCCGCTCTCTGAGCTACCAATTTACTGTATTAGTCCATTTTCATGCTGCTATAAAGAACTCCCTATGACTGGGTAATTTATTAAGGAAAGAGGTTTAATTAGCTCACAATTCTGCGTGGCTGGGGAGGCCTCAAGAAACTTACAATCATGGCAGAAGGAGAAGCAAACACTTCCTTCTTCACATGGCAGCAGGAGAGAGAAGTGCAGAGTGAAGTGGGGAGAAGTCCCTTATAAAACGATCAGATCTCGTGAGAACTCACTCACTATCATGAGAACAGCATCAGGGAACCACATCCATGATGGAGTATTTTTTCATTCATTTGTGTCATTTCTTATTTCTTTGAGCAGTGTTTGTAATTCTCCCCTTGAAGATCTTTCACCTCCCTGGTTAGCTGTATTACTAGGTATTTTATTCTTTTTGTGGCAATTATAAAGGGGATTGCTTTCCTGATTTGGTTCTTGGTTTGGATGTTATTGGTGTATGGGAATGCTACTGACTTTTGTACATTGATTTTATACCCTGAAACTGTGCTGAAGTTGTTTTGAAGATCAAGGAGCTTTTGGGTAGAGACTAGAGGCTTTTCGAGATATAAAATCATATTGTCTGTAAACAGAGATAGTTTGACTTCCTCTATTCCTATTTGGATACCTTTTATATCTTTTTCCTGACTAATTGCTCTGGCCAGAACTTCCAGTACTATGTTGAGAAAGAGTGGTGAAAGAGAACATCCTTGTCTTATTCCAGTTTTCAAAAGGAATGCTTCCAGTTTTGCCCTTCAGTATGATGTTGGTTGGGGGTTTGCTATAGATGGCTCTTAGCATTTTGAAGTATGTTCCTTCAACACCTAGTTTATTGAGAGTTTTTAACATGAAGTGCTGTTGGATTTTATCAAAAGTCTTTTCTGCATATATTAATATAACCATGGTTTTGGTTTTGTTCTGTTTATGTGATTAGTCACATTTACTGATTTGCATATGTTAATCACCCTTGCGTCCCAGAGATAAAGCCTAGTTGATAATGGTGGATTCGGTTTTTGATATGATGCTGGATTCAGTTTTCTAGTGTTTTATTGAGGATTTTTGCATCTATGTTCATCAAGAATATTGGCATGAAGTTTTCTTTTTTTGTTGTGTCTCTGCCAGGTTTTAGTATCAGGATGATGCTGATCTCATAGAATGAGTTGGGGAGGAGTCCTTCATCCTCACTTTTTTGGAATAGTTTCAGTAGGAATGGTACCAGCTCTTCTTTATGCATCTGGTAGAATTTGGCTGTGAATCCTTCGGGTCCTGGACATTTTTTCTTGGTAGGCTTTTTATTACTGCTTCAATTTTGGAACTCATTACTGGTCTGCTCAGGGATTCAATTTCTTCCTGGTTCAGTCTTCAGAGGTTATCTATGTCCAGGAATTTGTCCATTCTTCTATATTTTCCAGTTTGTGTGCATAGAGGTGTTTACAGTGGTCTCTGAAGGTTTTTGTATTTCTGTGGGATAAGTGGTAGCATCCTCTTTGTCATTTCTAATTTTATTTGGATCATCTCTCTTTTTTTCATTATTATTCTAGATATCAGTCTATTTTTCTTATTAATTTTTTCTAAGAACTAACTCCTGGATTCATTGCTCTTTTGTATAGTTTTGCACATTTCCTTCAATTCAGCTCTGATTTTGGTTATTTCTTGTCTGTTGCTAGCTTTGGAGTTGGTTTGCTCTTATTTCTGTAGTTCCACTAGTTGTGATGTTAGGTTGTTAATTTTAGATCTTTCTAACTTTTTGATGGGGGTGTTTAGTGCTATAAACTTCCCTCTTAACACTGCCTTAGCTGTGTCCAAGGGATTCTGGTATGTTGTATCTGTTCTCATTTATTTAAAAAATTTATTGATGTCTGACCTAATTTCACTGTTTATCCAAAAGTCAATGAGGAGCAGGTTGTTCAATTTCCATGTAAGTGTACAGTTTTGAGTGATTTTCTTAGTATTTATTTCTATTTTTATTGCACTATGGTCTGAGAGTGTGGTTGGTATGATTTTGGGTGTTTTTTTAATTTGCTGAGGATAGTTTTATTTCCAATTGAGTAGTCTATTTTAGAGAATGTGTCATATGCAGGTGAGAATGTATAGTCTGTTGTTTTTGGGTGGAGAGTTCTATACATGTCTATTAGGTCTATTTGGTCAAGTTCCAAGTTCACATCCTGAATATCTTTGTTAATTTTCTGCCTTTATGATCTGTCTAATACTGTAAGAGGGGTATTGGAGTCTACCACTATGATAGTCTGTGAATCTAAGTCTCTTCATAGGTCTCTAACAACTTGCTTTATGAATCTGGATGCTCCTGTGTTGGGTGCATATATATTTAGGATAGCTAGGTCTTCTTGCACCCTTTACCATTATGTAGTGCACTTCTTTTCTTTTTTCATCTTTGTTGGTTTAAAGTCTGTTTTGTCTGAAATTAGGATAGCAACTCCTGCTTTTTTCTGTTTTCCATTTGCTTAGAAGATTTTTCTCCATCCTTTTATTTTGAGCCTATAGGTGTCTGCATGTGAAATGGGTCTCTTGAAGACAGTATATCATTTGGCTTTGCTTCTTTATCCAGCTTGCCAATCTGTGCCCTTTAAATGAGGCATTTTGCCCATTTACATTCAAGGTCACTATTGATATATGTGAATTTGATCCTGTCATTTTGCTGTGAGCTAGTTATTACACAGTCTTGTTTGTGTGGTTGCTTTATAATGTCACTGGTCTGTGTACTTAAGTGTATTTTTGTAGTGGCTGGTAGTGGTCTTTTCTTTCCGTATTTATTACTCCTTTTAGGACCTCTCGTAAAGTAGGCTTGGTGGCAACAAATTCCCTCAGCATTTGCTTGTCTGAGAAGAATCTTACTTCTCCTTCACTTATGAAGCTTAGTTTGGCTGGATATCAAATTCTTGATTGAAAATTCTTTTATTTAAGAATGCTGAATATAGGCCCCCAATCTATTCTGGCTTGTAGGGTTTCTGCTGAAAGGTCTGCTGTTAGTCTAACAGGATCCTTTTGGTAGATGACCTGCTCCTTCTCTCTAGTTGCCTTTAACGTTTTCTCTATCATTTCAACCTTGGAGAATCTGATGATTATGTGTCTTGGGGATAGTCTTCTCATGTAGTAGCTCACAGGAGTTTTCTGTGTTTCCTGCATTTGAATGTTGGCCTCTCTAACAAGGTTGGGATATCCTAGCTAGATGATATCCTGAAATATGTTCTCCAAGTTGTGTGCTTTCTTCCCATCTCTTTCAGGGATGCAAGTGAGTCACAGGTTTGGTCTCTTTACATAATCTCATATTACTCAAAGGTTTTGTTCATTCTTTTTATTCTTTTTTCTTTGTTTTTGTCTGACTGAGTTGTTTCAGAGAGCTGGTCTTTGAGCACTGAGATTCTTTTCTCAGCTTGGTCTAGTCTTCTGTTAATAATTGTGATTGCATTATGAAATTCTTAACGTGTGTTTTTCAGCTCTATCTGATCAACTTGGTTATTTTTTATAATGGCCATTTCACCTATCAAGTGAAATGATACAGTTCCTGTATCATTTTATTGTAATCCTTACATTTCTTAGATTGGGTTTTTACTTTTTCCTGAATCTCAATGATCTTTGCTCCAACTCATATTCTAAATTCTATTTCCATCATTTCAGCCATTTCAGCCCAGTTAAGAATGCTTGCTGGAGAACTAGTGAACTCATTTGGAGGAAAGAAGATACTCTGGCTTTTTGAGTTGCCAGAGTTCTTACTCTGGTTCTTTCTCAACTGTGTGCACTGGTGTTCCTTTAACTGCAATGTGTCTTGAGTACAGCCAACAGACTTCTTTTCTGGATGTTTTCAGAGGCCCGAGTCTTTGTGCAGCATCTTTATTTGTAGCTGAATTCTTGTCACTGGTTTCACAAGGGGGTATGTTAGCTAAGTGTTATTGGTGTTGAAGTTTTGGGCTGTGATCCAGTAGGTGGCACTTAAGTGTAATGGCTAGTAGATAGGCTCTTGCTTTGCCACATGGCTCCTCTGTATGTCCTCAGGACTGCAGCTGGGCTCCCTCTCAGTGCTGTGAATGGGTGGCCTCCTCTCCCACTTGAGTGCTGGCTGCATATCTCGGCTTGGCACTCCTGGACTGCACATTACAATTCTGGGGTGAGTTCAAACTTTCTGTTCCCTCTCAAGCTTGGAGGCAGCAGATGAAGGGACCTTAGCAGTGGCTGTGGCAGAGGGTCTTTCACTTGTCTTTTGACAAGAGGCTCACACCTCTTTCTGAGGTGGAGCCACGATCAGTGTGATCAGCCCAGGATGGGTCCACTGCACTTTGGACCCAAGGGCAAGGGGAGGCCCTGCTAGTGATGAGCAGGGAGAGCAGGTGGGTCCTGGAGGGAGACAGACTGGCCTCTTCTCCTTAGGGCAACTTCAGCTTACTGAAGGTGTGATTGAAGCACTCAGGGTCTCTGCTCATTCCTTAGTCTGAGGGCAGCAAGGGAAGTACCACAGCAGTGGCAGTGGCAAAGGGCCTTTCAGTTACCTCTGGGAGTTCTACCTCAGAGAAACAGAACCACTGCCAATGGGAGTGTTCAGCCAGGGGGTGGGTTGGCTGCACTGCTGGCCTGAATTGGGGGCTCCACTTGGTGAAGAGGAGGGGGTGGAGGGCTCACAGGGAGGAGAGACTGGGCTCTTCCTCTGATGATGACTGTGGTGCACTGAAAGTGCAGGTGAAGCCCTCAGACTCTTTGTTTCTTCTCCTGATGGAGAGCAGCAGAGGCAGAACCGTTGCTGTGGCAGAGGGGCTGTTGGTTCCCTCTGGGAGCTCCTCCTCTGGGAAACTCAGAGCCACTCCCAGTGGGCATCCTCAGCTGTGGCTGGGGCAACTGATCCTGACCCAGGGGCCCTACCTGGTGAAGAGTTGAGAGTGGGGGTTCACAGAGAAGAGAGACTGGACTCTGTATGGGGGCTGCAGGGTGCGGGAGATGCCAACACAGGAAGTAAGCCCTTTGTTCCTTCCTTAGCCCAAGGGTGGTTAGGGCGGTACCACTACAGGTGCAATGGTGGAGGGGTTGTGGGTTGACTCTGGGATTTCCTCCTTAGAGAAATGCAGAGCTGCCTCTGACTGAAGTGCCCAGGCATGGCAGAGTAGTTATGCGGGAGTCCCAGGTCAGGAGGCCCTGCCTAGTGAGGAGAAGCAGGGACAGGGACCCATTGAAGAACAGTCCAGATGAGAGATGAAGCCAGCTGGACTTCCTGGGTCAAGTGGGGACTTGAAGAACTTTTCTGTCTTACAAGAGGATTGTAAAATGCACCAAACAGCACTCTGCGGGTAGGACTGTAAAATGCACCAATCAGCGCTCTGTAGCTAGCTAGAGGTTTGTAAAATGCACCAATCAGTGCTCTGTAAAAATGCACCAATCAGCACTCTGTAGCTAGCTAGAGGTTTGTAAAATAGACCAATCAGCACTTGGTAAAATGGACCAATCAGCAGGACATGGGTGGGAACAAATAAGGGAATACAAGCTGGCCACCCCAGCCAGCAGCTCAACCCGGTTGAGTCCCCTTCCACTCTGTGGAAGCTTTGTTCTTTCACTCTTCACCATAAATCTTGCTGCTGCTCACTCTTTGGGTCCATGCCATCTTTAAGAGCTATAACACTCACTGCGAAGGTACACGGATACATTCTTGAAGTTAGCAAGTCCACAACCAAACCCACTGGGAGGGACCAACTCCGGACACACAGACACTTTTCTGTGAAGCAGTTGTGCTATGCTGGGGATCCAAGCCGGTTCCTAATCACCATGCACCCTCCAGCACCTGAAGGCAAGAGCAGCAAGGGCTGTGGGACAGCAAAAATGGCAGCCATCCTCTCTGTCTGGGAGTTCTGTCCCAGGGAAGTACAGAGCTGATACCAGTCCTAGAGCCCTGGTAGGGGGTGGCTGGAGTCCCAGGTCAGGAGGCCCTGCCCAGTGATGAGAAGCGGTATTGGGGACCCAAGTGGAAAACAGTCCGGCCACTTTTCCATGTGGCAGCTGCACTGTGTTGGAGTCCATGTTAGTCCCTAATCACCAGGCACTTTCCAGAGCCTGAAGGCAAGAGAAGCGAGGGCTGTGATACAGCCAAGATGGGGTCCTGCCTTGCCCGCTTGGAGCTTCCTCCGAGGAAGTGCAGAAGATTATCTTTCAAATGACTACACAATAGTGACAATGCAAGGTGGGGGAACTGGTTCATTTCAACAGTGTTATACTCCTTAGAAGAGAAGCTTGTAAATATATGTATCTGAAAAAATTTCTAATATTTAGAGTAGATTTTTAATACTCTCTTATATCTCTTGTCTCCTTGAAAATATTTTAACCACTTAGTAGTTCCGAATGGAAAGTTATTAGGTGTTATGTAGCTCTTGCAAAGGAAGTCACAGATCTAAAATAAGGAGATTCCCGCCAGGTGCGGTAGCCCAGATTACGCCTGTAATCCCAGTGCTTCGAGAGGCCTAGGTGGGTGGATCACTTGAGGTCAGGAGTTTGAGACCAGCCTGAACAACATAGTGAAACCCTGTTTCTACCAAAAATACAAAAAATTAGCAGGGCGTGGTGGTGGGTGCCTGTAATTCCAGCTTCTCAGGAGGCTGAGGCCAGAGAATGGTTTGAACCCAAGAGGTGGAGGTTGCAGTGAGCTGAGATCACGTCACTGCACTACAGCTTGGGCAACAAAGTGAGACTCCTTTTCAAAAAAAAAAAAAATAGTAAATACATAAATAATAAACTAAAGAGAGGCCAGGCGCAGTGGCTCACACCTGTAATCCCAGGACTTTGGGATGCCAAGGCGGGCAGATCAGGAGGTCAGGAGTTCAAGACCAGCCTGGCCAATATAGTGAAACCCCGTCTCTACTAAAATTACAAAAATTAGCTGGGCATGGTGGCGTGTGCCTCTAGTCCCAGATACTCGAGAGGCTGAGGCAGAAGAATTACTTGAACCCAGGAGACAGAGGTTGCAGTGAACTGAGAACGCATCACTGCACTCCAGCCTGGGCAACAGAGTGGGGCTGTCTCAACAGTAATAATAATAATAATAATAGGCCGGGCACAGTGGCTCACACCTGTAATCCCAACACTTTGGGAGGCCGAGGCGGATGAATCACGAGGTCAGGAGTTCGTGACCAGCCTGGCCAAGATGGTGAAACCCCATCTCTACTAAAAATACAAAAATTAGCTGGGCATGGTGCCACACACCTATAGTACCAGCTACTTGGGAGTCCGAGGCATGAGAATCTCTTGAACCCAGGAGGCGGAGGTTGTGGTGAGCCGAGATCACACCATTGCACTCCAGCCTGGGAGACAAGAGTGAAACTCTGTCTTAAAATAATAATAATAATAATAATAATAAATAACAATAATAAATAAACTAAGGAGAATCCCCCAAACTAAGGAATGGGATCAGAAATGTTTCTTTCTTGGAATTTATGATAAACATAATAAAACTTTTTTATTTTGGGAAATAAATTCCCAAATTTTTTCCTGGAGTTCACATTATTTCACCAGGAAAACATTAATATAGAATCTTGAGAGCAGTACTGTTCAATACAACTTTCTGTAATGATAGAAGTGCACTGTAATCTGTGCTGTTCAATATGGAACTTACTAGCTACATATGGGTATTGAGCACTTGAATGTAGCTAGTGACTAAAGAACTAAATTTATTTAAAATGTTAATTAAATTTAAATTGTAGTATGTGGCTAGTAGCTACCATTTTGAACAATGCAACTTAATAGCCGAATACTCATGGAGTTGGGGTCAAACTGCTGAGGTTCAAACTCTGGTTTCACATTTCACTGCTTTGTTATTCTTCTCCTGTTGTTGGGTTGATGTCAAGATTCAGTGTGTTAAATTATATGTTAAATAAATCTTAGCAATTGTTATTATTATATACCAGTTACACAATTTACCAGCCACATGCTGAAGTTACCTAATCTCACAAAACCAATTTCACCCACTAATAATACTACTGTATGGGATTTTTATAAGAATTAAATGAACTAATGTGTAAAATTGCTTAGTATATGTCCATCATATGGAAGCACTCAATACATGTTAAATGCTATTATTAAATTATCAAAACAATGTTGCAACAAATAAATTTTTGTAACTCGCAGGAAATACTGGGAAAACATAGTGAAGTTACAACAATCTATAAGGTGAGCAAATAATTTTGAGTCAAATCAAATTTGTTCAACAGCAAAATTTTAAATTTTAAACAGAGTGATTCCACCAAGATTTATAGAACACGTGGGATTCATCTTAACACAGTCTGCCAACTTTTCTTTTTCTCAGCTGAAGCCTTAACAAAAAAAAATCTATATGAATATGTATTTACCTTGTCTTTCTTATTATGGTTTTACTCTCTTCTTATTTTCAGTACCTGGTAGCACAGGAAAGTAAGTTAGAACAAATATATCACTGAAAGAAATCCTGTTTCCAATTATTTCAAGATATGCTGAGCCCATCAATGATATACCCAGCTCTAAAAACAACATATTTATAGCCACAATTTTACACATTTCAAATGATTTCTTTATGTGAAATTCAAATAAACTAGTAACTCCTACATACATATTAACTCCTTTTCTATTTATATCTTAAATGTGGCTCCAAATGAAAACATGTAGAATCTAAGAGTTTGGAGAATTTTTTAACATGTTGTAAAATGTTTCTGCAAATTTACAGAAATTTATGAAGTCTGGAAAGTCTGAATTAGACTGCTGTTGGTGGTGGCTTAAAACGATTTTATTTTATAAATGGACTTAGTGTGCTCTTTTCATCATTTTTCTGGCATCTTAACAGCAGACAAGGAAAGTTCTTGTTTTTCCAGCAACGTCTGCTTGGTAAAGTCTAAGTAGGTCAGAGGAAGAAGCAAAACGTTTTTATTTCAATGGGAAATTCAAAACTCAGAACCTACTTTATATTTAAAGCTGCTTTCACTGGTGTAGTTGCCTAAAAGCAAGCAAGTAGCAGGTCCTTGCTCCCAGAAGCCTGCTTGCAGACCATGAAAAGAAAAACCTTCAGGGTTTGAAGTGTAAATTTTCTGGAATATTTTATACTAAATTGCCAATGTGATATCAAAGACATAGCGAAGTATAGTTACTCCACCATGGCTGCTCCATCAGCAGGCTCCCTTTAATGAGCAGTTAGTTCTAATTAATAGTTCAACTCTGGCAGAAAATGTAATTTGGCTTTGCGTCATTTTCAAGTACAGACTGGAGTAAGAGTAAGACAGTCAAAGAAAGGAGAGAAATGGTATGAGGGTTGGAATTATACTTAGAGACAGCAGGAAGATGATCACTATCTGGTTTTCCCAAATCTTCACAAATTGGATTACTAGATACCGGCTTGTTTTAAATTCTGGAGCTGTCTCTCAGAAGGGCACAGATTACATTTGTGCTGTGTCCTTCTGCAAGGGATAATTATTCTGTTGATCTGAACTTTCAGCTAACGCCAGTGTCTGATGGTAAAGGTTTCGATAGTGACATTTAAACACTTAGTATGCTAACATGTATAACCCAGCTGGTAACTGAAGTCTCCCTATTCCTTGAGTTCCAGCTAGAATTGCCCTAATCTGTGCAAGTCCAAAACCCATCCTAGGACTCTGATGATTTCCACATCTACAAGTGTGTCTTTAATTCACTAGGTATCAATTTTAACAAAAAATCCAAGTCTTTCATCAACTTTCAATTTCCTGCCAAATAAAAGTCCACTCCCAGAGAACACTCATGATTAACAGAACTTACTGAAGTTTCAGTGGTGGGCTACCTATATAAGGAAAGGTCACCTCTCATCTCATTCCACAAACAACTTAAAAATTTTATCATTACCTTCCTGTGCTTTCAAGTAATCTGCAGCTCCTGCCACCAGGCAAGGTAGGCCTATAGGCTCCAGGTGACTAGGGAACACTGACAAAAGAGGCCCTGCCACAGGGTGAGAAGCAAATGACAAGTGGCCCCAGATGAGACTTATGACTTCCCAACAGCACACTAACCAGTGCCCAAGAGTCTTAAATCTCTGAAGCCTGTGCCTTCAACATGGAATCTGGGCCAAATTGTTTGTGGAAGATTACAGTGCACTTCTATTGCCACAGAAAGTTTTATGGAACAGCACTGCTGTATAGAATAAAGATTCTATACTAATGTTTTCCTGATGAAATGTAGTGCAATAATGTGAACTCCAGGAAGAAATTTCAGCATATGATAGGAAATGTAGGTATGTCAGCCCTTGGGAATAAGAAAATTAAACAGTATGTGTTTAGGTAAGCCAAAAGACACACTCCCCACTTCCCTGATTCCTTCTACACTGTCCCAGGTAATCATGCCATAATAAAGAAAAGTCAGTCCCATGTAAGACTAAATGGCATTCTGGGATGGAGTTGTTACCAAGAAGTAAGTACCAGCGCATAAAAATATTAAGGACTACCTCTTTAGGAAAACATAAATAAGAAAATTAGCCAGGTGCAGTGGCTCACACCTGTAATCCCAGCACTTGGGGAGGCTGAGGCTGGAGAATTGCTTGAGCCCAGGAGTTTGAGACCATCCTGAGACCCCGTTTCCTCAAAAATTTTTTAAAAATTAGCTGGGCATAGTGGCACACACCTATAGTCCCAGCTATTCAGGGGGCTGAGGCAAGAGGATCACCTAAGCCTAGAGAAGGCCAAGGCTGCAGTGAGTCATGATGGCCCCACTGCAGTCCAGCCTGGACAACAGAGCAAAAAAAAAAAAAAAAAAAAAAAAAAAAAAAAAAAAAAAATAGGAGGAGGGAGGGAAGAAAAGAAAGAAGGAAGGGAGGAAGGAAGGAAGGCTGGCCAAGAGGGAAGCCAAAACTGTCTCTCTCTCTCTCTCTCTCTCTCTCTCTCTCTCTCTC
>NW_016820258.1:125745-169536 GCF_001698545.2 Rhinopithecus bieti | reverse complement strand
ACGATCTCAGCTCACTGCAAGTGCTGCCTGCCAGGTTTACGCCATTCTCCTGCCTCAGCCTCCCAAGTAGCTGGGACTACAGGCACCCACCACCACGCCAGGTTAATTTTTTGTATTTTTAGTAGAGACGGGGTTTCACCATGTTAGCCAGGATGGTCTCGATCTCCTGACCTCGTGATCCACCCCTCTCAGCCTCCCAAAGTGCTGGGATTACAGGCGTGAGCCACCGTGCCTGGCTGGCCTGGATCTTAAAGTAAGGGAGGTTATCCTGAATCATCAAGGTGGGCTCAGTCCACTCACATGAGCACAGAAAAGCAGAAATTTCTCCAGCTGTAGTCAGTCAGAGGGATGCATCAGAAGACAAAAGAGGCAGAGGAGAGATGCCTCAGAAGAGGGAGTCAGAGAGATTCAAAACCCGAGAAGGGCTTGACCCACCATTGCTGGCTTTGCAGACAGTGGGAGACAAGAGCCAAAGAATGCAGACAGCCTCTAAAAGCTGAGAACAACCTCTGGCCAACAAACAGTAAGGAAACAGAAACTTCTGTCTTGCAATCACACAGAACTGAATTCTACCAATAACTTGAAAGAGCCTGGAACTGAATCCTTCCACCGCCCCCACCCCCAGAGCCTCCATATAAGATCTAGGTCACCCAACACATTGATTTCAGCCTGTGGCACCCAGGGAAAATAAACCAGCTGAGCCTACCAGACTTCTTACTTACATAACTGTGACATAATAAATCTGTGTTGTTTGTGATAATTTGTTTACAGCAGCAATAAACAAACAAATACTGGCCGGGCGTGGTGGCTCATGCTTGTAAACCCAGCACTTTGGGAGGCTGAGGCAGGTAGATCACCTGAGGTCAGGAGTTTGAGACCAGCCTGGCCAACATGGCAAAACCCCGTCTCTACTAAAAATACAAAAATTAGCCAGATGTAATGGCTGGCACCTGTAATCCCAGCTACTCGAGAGGCTGAGGCAGGAGAATCACTTGAACCTGGGAGGCAGAGGTTGCAATGAGATGAGATTGAGCCACTGCACTCCAGCCTGGGTAACAGAATGAGACTCTGTCAAAAAAAAAAAAAAGAAAGAAAAAAAAAGAAAAAAAACCATGAATACTGATTCTGTTACCAGGAACGAGGTACTGCTATAACAAATACCTAAACATGTGGAAACAGCTTCATAATCAAGCGGTGGGTGGTGATATTAAAAATGTTTAGGAGAATGATAGAAAAAACCCTAGATTACCATGAATAGGTTATCAGTAGAAATGTGGACTTGAAGGATGCTCTGGTGATCTCTGAGAAGAAAATGAGAAACCCAGTATTGGAGACTGCAGGAAGGAGAATCCTTGTTATATAGAAGCAGAAAGCTTATATATATTGTGTTCTGCCTTATATTGAACACAGAATTTGTAAGTGACAAATCTGGTCATTTAGCTGAGGCAATTTGCAAGCAACATGTTGAAGGTGTGACCTGGTTATTCTTGTTGCTTACAGTAAAATGAAAGATGAGAGAGAGAAATTGAGGGTGGACCTATTAAAAAGAAACCAATACTTGATGATTTTATAAATTCTGCACCTATTTAAATGGAAACAGACTAACATTAAGAGATTCACTGTCAGGAAGTCATGTTATAGAAAAAGAGCCCAGGGTGTGTCTGTAAAAGCTTTTGGTAACACCTCAGAAAACTCAAAAGGTTGTAATATTTAGTTACACAAAAGACTACTTGAAGAGATCAAAAGTGTGACACATCAATCTCCTTGGCCATGTCAACAGAAGCCATAAAGAAAGATGGGATTATCTAGGAAAGATCTGTGTACAAGGTGAATCCCATGACGTACATGGGAGACTCAGAAAATTCCTAAGAATATTAGGACAACAGAAATTCTGCCAGCTAGGACTGGCAGAGGTAGAGAGTACAAAAGTTTCTAAAACTATGAGTCCATAACAATTCTACCTGCAGAAAACAGACTGCTATTGTCTGACCATCTGTATCCCTTCAAAATTTATGTTAAAATCTAATCCCCAAGCCAATAGTGTTAGGAGGTGTGACCTTTGGGGAGGGGATTGGGTCATGAAGGCAGAGCCTTAGTGAATGGGATTAGTGCCCTTATAAAAGATACCAAGAGCCTGCCTTGCCCTTCCACCATGTGAGGATACAGCAAAAAGATGCCGTCTATAAGCAATAGCCCCTCAGCTGACACTAAACCTGTCTGTGTCTTGATCTTGGACTTCCCAGCCTCCAGAACTGTCAGAAATAAATTTCTACTGTTTATAAGTCAGCCAGAATGTGGTCTTTTTGTTATAGCATCTGAATGGACTAAGACACAGGCTGATAAAACTACTCTGTTGCAAACATGTGTTGCCTTTCCTAAATAAAAAAGTGTGACTCAGAGGGAAGAACCAAGAACCACAGAGAATTTTTTCCCCAGGCCTTGAAATCCAATGGAGTTTGCCTGGCTGGGTTTTTAAATTGCTTAGAACCAGTGATTCCTTTTATTCTCCCATCTTTCTTCCTTCTTGAACATGAAGATCTATAAGTGTTATCCTATGCTTATCCCACTGTTGTATGTTTGGAGCAGATAATTTTTTTTTTTTTTTTTTTTTTTTTTTTAGTTTCACAGGTCCAAAGATTGAGAGGAACTGTGCTTGAGGGAAGATAATACCCAGAGTCTCACCTGCATATAATTTAGATTATTTGGGTGATTAGATTTGGGACTTTAGAGTTTATAGAATTTAGGCGTGATTTCGAACTTAAACTGATGCTGTAATGGGACGAGACCTTGGCAATCTTGGGATGAAATTAATGTATTTTGTATATGAAATAGACATGAATCTTTAAGGGCATAAGGTGGACTGTGGTAAGCAGAATAATTACCACCACCACCACCCTCTCCAAAGACTTCCATGTCCTAATTCCCAGAAAAACAGTTACTTTAGATTGTAAAAGGGAAGGGACTTTGCCAATGTTATTACAGTTATGGACATTAAAATAGGGATATAAGGCCAGGCATGGTGGCTCACGCTTGCAATACCAGCACTTTGGGAGGCCAAGGCAGGCAGATCACCTGGGATCAGGAGTTTGAGACCAGCCTGGCTAACGTGGTGAAACCCTATCTCTAGTAAAAATACAACAACAACAACAAAAATTAGCTGGGCATGGTGGTAGGTGCCTGTAATCCCAGCTATTGAGAAGCTGAGGCAGGAGAATCTCTTGAACTCGGGAAGCAGAAGTTGCAGTGAGCTGAGATTGCACCATTGGAGTTTCGCTCTTGTCACCCAGGTTGGAGTGCAATGGTGCAAATGGTGCAATGGTGGTACCCAGAGCAGAAAAGCCAGCTGAGCCTACCAGACTTCTGACCTGTACAGTAGTGAAATACGTTCAGTTATTTTAAATTGCTGAGTTTGTGACGATTTGTTATGGCAGCAATAAGCATCTAATACATATTCACATTCAGAGATTGAAATAATTTAAAGGATTTGATCCTCACTGTCTTTCTAATAGTATAGTAATAATAATCCCATACTTTCATGTAAATTATAATCAAAAGGTCATTTTAAATAGCTTTGTCTTTCACAGAAGGAATTTCAAAAATTTATTTTGTGCTTATGCTGAAAGCTGGCATTTCCTCTATTATTTGCTGCTCTTTTTTAGAATAATCAGTGCACAGATTTAAGATCTAAAACGTACTTCTCCAAGATTGGCCAAATCACAAGACAGCAGTACTCTTAGGAGTTTCTCCCTTGAGTCATAGTGGTGAGTTTGTGTCCCGGAAGATCAAAATGGCATGCTGAAAAAGAGCTCTCAGCTAAATCAAGAGGCCTGAATTCTAGTCCTAACTCTGACATGAAAGAGCAAGGACGCCTCTTTGGAGGAAATTAATTAACCTCTATGGATCTCATTTTCTTCCTTTTTAGAATAAAGGAGTTGGAGATTCAGGGTGGCTTCCACGATGAAGTACTGTTTGGTTGAAATCTGAAGTCTTGGCAGCATTAATGAGGCAATTAGGTGGAGAAGCAGTCCAGAAGACTCAGCAAACCCTCTTTTACATGCCACTTGCTACAACATTAGTCTCCCAATGAATTTAGTGACCAAAAACAGAGCAAAAATAAAGGTCTATAAATGGGCCTAGAAGCATGCACACCACTTGGCAGTGTTAACCTCTGAGGAAGGCTATAGGGAGGTTTTATGGAGTAGCGCTCAAGGGCATAGACTTTGTTACCAAACCTTCTAAATTTAAGTTTTGGCTCTGCCATTTCCCAGCTGTGTGCTTTCTCTACATCCCTCAGTTTCCTCATGTATAAAATGTATGTGTGCATGCAAAATTGTTTAAGACAGATCTTGGCATAATATGCATTCTATAAATTAGCACATACTACATAAATATTTGTCAATGTTATTGCTATGGGCAGAATTGGGTCCCCCAAAAACTCATATGCTGAAGCCATTAATGTGATGTTATTTGCAGATATGGCCTTTGGGAGGTGATTAGGTTTAGATGAGGTCATGAGTATGGGGCCCTCATGATGGAATTAGTGTCCTTATAAGAAGAGAGATCTTGCTGTCTCTGTCCACCACGTGAGAACACAGTGAGAAGGCAGCTGGCCATCTACAAGGGAGAAAGAGAGCCCTCCCCAGAAACCGACTATGCTGGCACCCTAACTCAGGCTTTTAGCCTCTAGAATTGTGAAAAAAATGTGTTTCTATTATTTAAGCCATCCAGTCTATGGTATTTTGTTATGGCCAAGTATAATTACTGATAAAATTATTAAGGAAAAATTAGTGTTTGTTCTGTAGCTGCTGTTCTATTTAACTTTTTACAACGAGACTATAGTAATACATTCTTTTATAATTTAAAATAAAGAAAACCAAGTGGAAAAAAAAAACACAAAAGGCCCACAATCCATTTGGAGCGATACCTTCCTTAAATTATCTCTTAAACTTCGGAGTGGGACCAATTGCAGATTGAATGAGCCATCAATGAAAGACATCAATAGACAGTTTCATCAAACTCACTCTCAGTTTGTAAGATGTCTCAATGATTCACTTGTCTACCTTAAAGTGATGCAATCAACAAGTATTATAGTTAAAAGATCTTTTAGCACAGTATCAGAAATTAAAGAAAGTATAAAAATGCTGCTCTTTTGATGACATTTAGATATATATAAAGTTCAGTAATTACTTTAAAGGATGACTTTATGAAAAGAAGAGTTCATAAAATTCACAAAGTTCACAAAATTTAGACCTTGGAAATAATCTATGAAATTGCCAATACATTGACACACATTAGAGAAAATAAAATATTTAAAGCTGAGTTATAAGTTGCTAAATTAAATTTTTAAAAGGACAGCTGTATGTATGCCTGTTATCAAGATATAACTTAAAATGTAATTAATGCTTTCTTGGAGTTTACAAGTTAGTGGTTAAGACAGGTATCAATCAAATAAACAAATTAGTGGAAAATTATAAACAATAATTTGGATTTTACTTTGTCTATATCCTCTCAGCCACTTGTCTATAGTACTTTTTATTGCTATTAATCTCACTTTTTTAGACTCTACATTAGCCTTTCCATCAACTCTGCACATAAAAAGGTGCACACACAATGGAGAAATTACAATATAAGGCACAAAGCACTGGCTTGAAAATCAGTTGATTCCTAGCTTTCCCACTAACCAAGTGAACTTTCTGAGTTCTTTAAGCTCCGTAAGATTAGTTGGTGTCATACATATTCTTGTAGGGTTCTCTTACCTTTAAAATCATATAAATATTTTTCCAAGTCAGACATTATTTTAGATCCCCAAAATTAGCTATTTCATAACAAATAAAGTCTGTGTCTTCCAGAGGGGAAAAGGGATTTTAAATTATTTATGTATAAAGAATTTATACAAATGGCCAGACGTGGTGGCTCATGCCTGTAATCCCAGCACTTTGGGAGGCTGAGGCAGGTGGATCACTTGAGGTCAGAAGTTTGAGACCAGCCTGGTCAACATGGTAAAATCCTGTATCTACTACAAATACAAAAAAAAATTAGCAAAGCATGGTGGTGCACACCTGTAATCCTGGCTACTTGGGAGGCTGAGGCATGAGAATCGCTTGAACCTGGGAGGCAGAGGTGCCAGTGAGCCAAGATCACACCACTGCAGTCCAGCCTGGGTGATATAGTGAGACCCTATCTCATTAAAAAAAAAAAAAAAAGCAAATAAAAGAATTTACACAAATAAGTAATAAATAAGAAAGATTATAAGAATGTAATAGGCTTAACTTTAAGAAATACATAATGAAGAATGTTCACTATAATTAATAATGCACAATTTTAGTTGTAGCAGGAAGGATGATTAAACTGGGATGTTGAAATCCTTTTCTCCAGCAATCTTTAAAAACCAAGTCGTTTCCCAAGAGTAGTGAGATGACTTAAGAAAGAAGAGAATTGATATGAAATATCAGGCATGTTTCTGCCCTCTGAACATTATCTGAGACACCGCCTTCATACCTAAAGTGTCTTTTTCCATAAAGGAAGAGTTCTTTTTAATTATCCACAGCCATACATTGTTAAGCAAACTGTGTCTTTGAATCATAATTCACACTCAAGCCCCTAGAAGTTAAAAGCGTGGATGAGAATTTATAAAAATTTGAAAACTTCACTCAGGAGGTCATTGGGAGTACATTAAAAGGCATTTAGTTTGTTTAGATGTAATGAACTTTATTATTAGGGCTGATTCACTCACTGTAATACTCCAGGGGGATTAACCATATTAATCTAATTATGAGAGTTTCACAGCACTCTTTGCAGAAAGACATTCACCAAACTTCAATTATTTTTAGAAGCTCTATCTTTGAATGTAATTTTAAATGTGATTAAGTTCCCTTTTGTGTTATCTAAACTGAATAAAGGCATTGGTTAAGTTTATTCACAGACAAAAGAATAACTTTATTAATTTTTGTTTCTTCATACAGCTTAAATCTAACAATGAAAATTTATGCTTTTATTTATATCTAATGATATTTTTCATTATTCTGTAAACTAAATGCAGGTTGCATATTGGATTGCCTTGAACCCAATAAGGTACAAACTTAAAATGGTTTTATATTCTTCCCATTCACTGCTTTCAGACTTACTTTGTCAAATCTCCCTTTCCTGACCCCTTACAACATCTTGGGTGGATCCCACAGCTCTCTGGTGACTTCGAATATTTAAAAAATCCAGTTAAGTCTAGGCCAGTTTAATATTTTAGATCTTATACAGTATTCAATTTATATTTATATCCTTGCTTTCCAAACCTCTAGTCAGCTGCATCCTGAAGGATGTGGAGGTACCCAGGCCATTGCGTGTTATTTCACTCTTTCAAAGAGGTAGTGAAGCAGGATATTTCCCTAGCCCCTTCATGGGACTCATGAAGGGGGTGCCTTGTTTCCTCAGCCTGCAGTTCTCAACTCCTTGCAAGAGGGAGCATGCAAGCGAATGAGGTGGGAACTGGTGTGCCTGGCACTGGAACTAGCCAGCCACTTCAGTGCTGGCAGGGGCAAATTCCACTTACTTGGACCCACTGCACTCCACCGCTCGTGGGAGGGAGCATGCAGGTGAGCAGGTGCGGGAGTCGGGGCAAGCACTTTTGGGTGTCAGCGGGAGCAAACTCTGTGCAGGCCCCAACAGCAGCATCTGCGAGGGCACCTGTGACCCCTGAAGTCCCAGAGGGAATGTTACAGTGCTCTTTTAGCACTGCTGTCCATGGACGGCTTAAGTGTTAAAAGCTCAGTGGACTCTCTACCTTTTCGTGTGAGGCAGCTGCCTTCTGCCAGAGAGGGCAAAGGGTCAGCGTGACAGCCATTTGTATCTGCACTCGTGGTTCCTGAGTTCTTGTGTGGTGTCCAGGAGGAATGAGGTCACATGAACAAATTGAAGGATAGTAAGTGTGGGAAATTGTATTGCCGATGAACATGGCTCTCATTGGGAAGGGGACAGAGCTGGAAGGTAATCTTCCCCTGAAGTCCAGGAGTCTCTGGTCAGATTCTTCTCTGAAGTCACACAGTCAAGCTGTCCCTCTGGAATCAAACCGCTTCTCCCTGACTTCCAGCTGTAGTCTCTGACGTCCAGCTGCTTCTCCTCTCTCTGTCAGCTGGGTTTGAGGTTTTTTATAAGCCCAGGATGGAGGGCAGGCCAGGCAATGAGTGGTTTTGGAAAAGGCAACATTCAAGTGGGAAAACACAGATGTAAGTTCTCACTTGGGGTTGTGGTTTCAGGATTTTCAGCTGGAGGGTGGGGCTTTTGCCAGGGACCCACCCTTTCTGCCTAGAATTTCTCCGCTTCCTGCCTCTATCGTTGTGTCCACAGGAGCAGAAATATGACATTGAACATATGCAAATAGTGACCAAGACCAAAACCAGTAGTGTTCATCAAATTTCCATGTTCTTGCCAATGGAATGTAGGGGAGATGAGGTGTCCCTTCTGGTCTAGCAGTTAAAATCAAGTGTGATTTCTGCATGTTGACTCTCTCCTAAGGCTAGCTGGTTAAAAACAAAGAGCTCAACTCCAACATGGCAGTGTTAAACTGGATGCAGCCTGGCCCCTGGGTTGCCGCTGGAAGGGAAGTGGTGTAGGAGAGCTGCCAGGCCAGCCTGCAACAGACTGCAATGTAAAGGGAGATATGTCTCTGTTTCATTAAGCCATTGAGAGCTCAGCAGTTTTTTGTTATGATGGCATAATCTATCCTATTGTGATTAATACAAAAATAGATCCAAAAGTGAGGCACAGGAGGCAAAGAATGGGCTACACTGGAGATATCTGAACAGAGAAAGGAAGAAGAGAGAATGATTGTATGAGAGAATAACAAGTTGTGTGAGCTTGCTTATAAATAATTGAGAAGGAGCCAGTACAGAAAGAAAAAGGCAATGCAAGAAAGAGGGGAGATAATAAATAGATCTGTTCTCATGAAGAGAAATGAAAGACTGAGATTAAGGACTCGAATGAAGAGATACATCTTAGAAGGTGTCTTTGCTCAGAGATAAGAGCAAAGGAAAGTGAAATGGGAGAAGAAACCAAAAAACAGAAGGGGGAAATGATTGAAAGTTGCAGAAAATGTAGTAAGTAGCAAAATGGACCATTGTTAGCCACCTTCTGATAGAAATGTAATCAAAGGAATTTCCAAATGACTGAGCTTATATTAATCTTCTCTCACACACTTAAATTTATTCAGCTTTATCCCTACAGGCCACATGTAATACCTATTCTTAATTTATGCTAAGCCTGATATCTTCTAAATCTTACATACTTTTAATGCAGTACTGGACAGAGTTATTCATGCTCCATGCACACTAGCAATATCATAAATTCAGATTGGGAATTACTGAGGTATGAGAGAGCTTACCAACCTGAACTCAATAGAAGTCCAACAGCATTATGCATAGGTTTTACAGAAAGAGATTTGGTTTGAATTGAGCACCAAATAGAAGAAAAAGATATACAGCATTGAGAAAAAAGGCTGTAAAAACATAATTTACAGAAAAGTATGTTCTCTTTTATATTAAAGAGACAGGAAGAAAATAAGAAAAGGAGGGATAGAGGGAGGAAGGGAAAGTCACCAGTTTAAATTTTTTGTTAAGTTGTAAGATAAACTTTCCTTCTACGTCTGCTCCCTCCCACTAAATTCCCAGGCCCACAGTGACCAGGTTAGAGGACATGCAGCCATGCAAACTTATTGTTCCCAATAAATCCCTCAACAGATTTGGAAATATTCATTTATTTTATATGTGACAATATCACTCTTTAAAAACAGGTGATGGGTTTTGTGTCAGTTATCTTATCAACAGATCAGACTTTAGCATCTTCAGGGATCTTATTTCAAGAGTACAGAATAATTATCTATTGGTTTTCACACAGTTAATAATCAAGCCCCTCTCTCCTTCCTTTCCGATATCTCATATTTGCCCACTTCTTTCACTCACACAGTCTCACACCCCATTCAAGCCCCACATCATCTTTTACCCAGAATTCTTATCTCTTCAGAGTTCCCAGCCCCCCAGTCTATCCTAAACACCTCCTTAAAGCATTATCTTCATCATGTCATTCCCAGATTTAAAAATTTTTAATGCCTCCTCAATGTGTATAACAGGGGATATTTACCTGGCGTTCATGAAAAGGCTTCCAGAGGATTTCTGAATCCTATACAATTGAAATTTCAGTTGTACAATTGTACAACTGAAATTCTGTACAATCATTTGTGTGCTGTGAATTATTTTGCTGGCAAAAATATCTAGTTTCTTCAGATCCTTCTTGAGGTCCTACAAAAGGCTGACAATCATCCATCTTTGGGGCAAAATTTAAGCTCAATGACCAGCATTCAAGAGGTGAGATCAAGCTTGTATTTCACTCTTGTCCCCTAAGTCAAGTCCTTAGGTGGGTAAGTTCTCCTCATCCTATACATTTATTTATTCATTCAATAAACATTCATTGAACACTTCTATGTTCCAGACACGATTACAGGCACTCAGGACACATAGATGAAAGAATAGCCTCCTCCCTAAGGTATTTCCAAACTCTTATCAGAATTCCCCTCTCAAGCAGGTGGGAAACTAGGTCTATGGCTAGGCTTGATATTTCAGGAATTGGAGAAAGGTATCAGACTAGGATGAGAGAAAGGGTCCTGAGAGCTCAGGAACAAAATGTAACAAAAGTAACACCCACAGAGATCCTCTAACACATCAAGTCCAAAGGCGAGTGAAGAGCAGAGAAGTGAAAAATCAAGCAGAAACAGAATCCAAAGCTCAGCCAAACTAGAAAAAGCAAATGGATTCAAGAGGATAAAGAAGAGATGGGGCCTGTAGGAACTCTCTGCAGTAACCATACGTAGACCCAGATTCATTTCTACACAGTCTCCAGTGGTGTCAGTTCAGTGGGAGAGAGCTGCCAGGACTCCAGGAAACAGCAGAAGGACATGGGACACTAAAGTCTGCTGAGAGAGTCCTGGAAGGCTTTATAATGCTGGTCACATATAAGTTGACCCTTCAAAGAGAAATAGGATTTTGTCAGATGGACAGAAGGGAGGGCAGGACATTCCTTAAAGGGAACATTCAATGCAAAGGCCCAGTCTTGACATAGCATGTTTGGGAGAACAAAAGTGATTTAGTATAAATGGAGGCTTGGAGCAAATTATTTAGTGATGATGACTGATACTCTCCCTAAGTATACAGATACTTGACAGTCCAAAACAAAATTAGATATGTAACTCAGAATTTTAGAGCAGAAATAACTGGAGTTTGCTAGAGAAAGTCCCTCTAAGCAACTAAGTCTTGGGGAGGATATTTGTCTCACCCAAACTGACTAAGTGCAAAGTCAATGCTGGGTTTCTTGTGCACTAGTCTACTTTGTTTGAAGTTGTCTATGTGCCACACAGCCAGCTCTGAGACCAGATTCAAACCATTTGGCCTCATATTAGAAGTAGGGCATTCAGGAACACACATACACACACAACATCCAATGACTATAAAGTCAGAGGGTAGGTGGGAAAATGGTAATTTTTCACTTTAATAGTTTATAATACTGAACATCTTTGGATGTTCTAATGAGAAAAAAATGAGAGAAGACATAAAAAGAATGAGGTAATACTATTATCTCTGCCAATGACAGAATAGGGGCCTAGCATTGTATTTGTTGCATAGCCAGTGGTGTGCTGGCAAATGTTTAACAGCCAGTGTGCAGGGAAGGAAGGGAGTGGGGAGCTCATTTGTAGGGTTTTCCAATTTCTATAGTGTAAATATGCTTCTGTGGCTGATTTCAGGCTACCACTGTGGTATAATGGAGATGCTAACAATTGATTCTCAGAAGTTAGTACAAGCTGGTTCAAGTGCACCACTGCTAGTAGACCTCAACAAGCATCCAGTAGATCCATCAACAACCAACCAACCACCACCTACAGGGCCTTCAACTTCCTCTGGCTTCAGTCAATGGTTAAGTCACGGCTGCCCATTCCTGGCAGACAAAGTGAAACAGTTAATCTATCTAGCTAAGAAGTGCTGCACTTCACAGAATATAAAGAGGCTAAAACCTCCTTTCCTAGCACTACAGCCCTCCTCTTCCCTACCTTAGCTCACTAGCATGGACTTGATCTTGGTCTAAATGATGCTGTTGTTCATCACACTTCCAGGAACAAGTATGACAAAAGCATTGGCCAGAACCAATGAAAAGATTTCTTTTGGAGTACATAAATCATTTAGCCTTGCTTCTAAAATTATGTTGAAATGAGGCAGATGGAAGTTCAGCAGTAGTCATGGCAAAATCAATGTCAAGTGTGACATTCAGATATAATACTGAATGGGCTGGGCATGGTGGCTCACGCCTGTGTTCTCAGCACTTTGGAAGGCCGAGGCAGACAGATCACTTGAGGTGAGGAGTGTGAGACCAGCCTGGACAACATGTTGAAACCCCATCTCTACTAAAAATACAAAAATTAGCTGGGCATGGTGGCAGGTGCCTATAATCCCAGCTACTTGGGAGCCTAGGCAGGAGAATCACTTGAACCCGGGAGGCAGAGGTTGCAGTGAGCTGAGATCGCACCACTGCACTCTAGCCTGGGCAACAGAGCGAGACTCCATCTCAAATAAATAATTTTTTAAAAAAGAAATAATACTGAATGATGAGAGGAGCCTATATGGAAGCCTGATGACATTCACAAGCAACCAATAGAAAGGCAGCAGCTCATTTGCCACTATTAACATCACTGATGGTGTTGCATCCTTAATATAGATGAATATGGATAAAAGTTCTGGAAAAAGTACTAGTTTGCTTGCCTTCCTAGGACCTGGGCCATTCATCCCCCAGCCATGCTAAAGTGGGTATTTGAATGGTCTTTTAAAGAAAGGCTTTCTAGGGCTAGAAAACTGTGCTGGTAGCTTCCTCTGTAGGCCTTAACCACTTAATCAGCCCATCTGGCACATCTATAACACTCACTGGGAGGTTTTCTAGCTCTCCTAGCTGCAACCTAGCATTCTGATCTGATGAATTGTCTTTTTGATTCAATCAGGCCACCCTGCCAGCTCTCTGCTGCCCCCTTCTGTCGCCAAGCAGTAACGACCACGTTGGACCCATCTTGGACAGGAATCCAAGGTTACCAGGAATCTTGTACTCAAAACCAGTGACTTCTCTGTTCTTTCCCTTTTGGCCTCTGCATATTTCTCTGAACTGTTAACAACTCTTCCTGCTTTGTACTCTGGTTTGGCTTCAAAGACAACTGTCTCTCCTGGACTTTTTCACAACTTCTCAATTAACACTTGTGAGTCCTTTCCTGAAGTTCCTCTTCTTTATCTCATTAATAAACAACATATTCAAACAGACAATTCAAGGACATCTGCTTCTTTCCTTTTATACTCATTCCTAAGGGAAATTCTTCCCTTTACAGATTTTCAAACAACAGCCTCAATGGAATTCATAGATTTCCATTATGAGACCTAACATTTCATTTTCTCTACAGTCCTACATTTTTCACTATTTTTTTCCACAGTCCTTATTTATACAGATTTCTGGGTTGGAGTCAGTTTAGCCAGCTGGTCTGGCCCTGGCATTCTAGGGACTAGATTATGATATCTAGACCTCAAAAGGGCAAATTGTGTCTTTCTGAGAAAATTAGAATATTACTTCCCGTGTGGATGTCCAGGAAACTTCCACTGGAAATTTATCAAAACTGGGGAGATGACGATTAATCACATCCAAAGAACAGGCTAATATGTACACAAATGAGACAAAAGTGAAAATAGAAACATTGTCTTGGTATGGACAAAGGGTTTGTTCTGGCAGTCCCCAGGCTAGTTCGTGTAGCCACGAGTTGAGGTTTGCTAACAAAGCAAAGGGTTCTTACCTCCAGAATGCTACTGGACCCACAAACATCAGGGACAGATTTGATGACTTCTTTAAGTTCCCTTCTTTAGGTTCTCACCTAGCAGTCTGTAATTTTAGGATTGTGGAGAAAATTAGTAATAATTAAACATGGCAGCCCTTAATCAATGGCATTTAGACAAAAAGATGATGCATTAACCATGCTGTTTTCACTGTCCTCCCCATCTTCACCCCTATGCAGCCCTGTTAAGAATGAACACGTTAATAACTTACCAACAAGTACACATGCCAATCTATTTTCTAAAGTGATGGGAAGATTCATAGTTTTCCAGTGTCCATTCCAAACAGGATGATTTATTGAGGATAAATGTTTAAGCTTATCCTGTCTAAATTCATCCACAGTAATAAGATTTTGGTTCATATGAACATAAATGCTGCAGCTGAGTATCCAGAAGCTGCGTTTATTTAAATCCCTATACAAGATATTACTGAACATGTTGCCTACATGTCTGACATAACTTTTTTTTAAGTATGTTAACATTTACACAGAAGTGAGCTGAGTCCACAAATCAAATCAACTTATTTCTATTTTAAATAATTGTACTTTATTTCACCTTTAAACTTAGCTTGGGTACGTTCCACTTTTATTTTTTAAAATAGTATTTTTCTGTCACTGAATAAAACTAGGTGACCCAAAGTAACTTTTATGCTGCCAATTTGATCAAAGTAGATCACTCTGAAGTAAGCATGACATATTCTGAGTAATGCAATAGGCTTATTATAAAACAGTGTAAAAATGGCTTCATTACAATGTTGTCAGTAGATAAAGACATTACCAATATTTTACATATTCTAAGGAAGGAATGGGACAGACTATTTTTGGCTTTGAATGTGATAAACATAATTTCATCAGTCATACAAATAAAGCCGTGGTATGCAGATCTATCATTATATAAATGTGGAAAACTATATTCAATTAATTAAAGCTTAATTTAAAACAGTGAACATAACCCATATTTGATATACATACATATCAGAATTTAAAATTGAAAATAGTTAATATTACTGGAAAAAAATAATTTATTCAGTTATCTTCTGTATACACTGCAAACAGAAATATTTTTGTAAAATCTCGCCTGCCTCAATTGTAAGTGGTTAGAAACTAGCAATAAATTAGTAAGTCTTGAATTCCTAGGTTTTAGATTTCAGGCAGCCAACTTGAAAAAAATACAAGACTGATAAAGTTATAAAAACTTTATGTAAACACATAGTTCACTGCTTTGAATTAAAGAGTAAACATAAAGATTAGTCACTAATTTGTTGATGGTTCTTAACATTTCTTGGACATCTGCCAACGTTTGTACATTTAAAGCTAGGAAAGAAACCAGCATTTCTTCAGTCTTGCCACTAGATGGCATAGACTTGGAGACTCAGCCTTGGCCTAAAAGTGGTTTAAGCAAAACACAAAACACAGAATCTTTGTATGCTGGACATAGAGAAGAAAACTTTATATTACCTTGGGTCAAAGAGGATCAGAGGAAGAAAAATAAATAATATTTCCCTATACCATATTTAGGTTTTCCATATGGAAATTTAGAATACTAGAATTTTATAATTTGTCATACATGGGAACACGGGAGAAAATTGGTGGTAAAAAACAAAATATTTTCCTTGAAATTTAACCATTTCTAGCAATGAAAAAATTACCACAGAATAGGGAAGGATTAAAACCAATGATTCCCCCTTCCCCCACTTTTGGAATGAACACAGATAAATATATGCATGCAACTATTAGGAGTATACACTTACAGATTAAAAAATTAGTTGAATTTAAATTGAAAACATCTGGTAACCTATTGAGCAATTTGAATGCCTTAAATTTAGCTTTTTATTTGTAAATACTCTTGCTAATTTTCATTCCAAATAACATTTTTAACAGCTTTGAGATAAAATTTATATGCCATATAATTCAATCAAAGTGCACAATTCACTGCTTGCTAGTATAGTCACAGGGGTGTACAACCATCACCATAATGTCAGGCCATTTTTGTCCCCCTTGAAAGAATCCCTGTGTCTACTGGCTGTCATATCTGTCCCCCTCCCTGTCTCACCCCATCAGCAACCTCTCATCTACTTGGTGTCTCTGTGGACTTGCCTATTCTGGATATTTCATAGAAATAGAATTATACAATATATGGTCTTTTGTGACTGATTTTGTTCATTTAGCATAATGTTTTCAATATTTGTCCATGTTTTAGTATGTAGCAGAACTTCATTCCTTCTTAGAGCTGAAAATATTCCATTGTATAGCTATCCCACATTTTCCTTATTCATTAATCAGTTGAACATTTGGATTGTTTCCACTTTTTGGCTATTATGAATACTACTACTATGAACATTGGTGTACAGGTATCTGTTTGAGTTTGTTTTCAAATTTTGGAGTACATACCTAGGAGTGGCATTACTGGGTTATTGGTAATGCTGTTTAACTTTCACAACAGCTCCACCTTTTACATTCCCACAAGCAATGCACAAATGTCTTGATTTAACTGTATTTCTCCTTGGCAACATTTACTATTTCTGGGTTTTTTGTGTTTGCTTGTTTGTTTTTATTGCCATCCTAGAGGGTGTGAAGTGGTATTTCATTGTGGCTTTGACTTGCACTTCCCTAATGCCTAATGATATAAGGCATATTTTCATGTGTTTACAGGTCATTTGTATATTTTCTTTAAAGAAGTATCTATTAAAATCCTTTGCCTATTTGTAACTGGGTTGTTCATCTTTTTACTATTGAGTTCTATGAGTTCTTTATGCATTCTGAATATAAATCTCTTATCTGACACATGATTTCCAAATATTATTCCTGTGCTGTGGATTGTCTTTTCACTTTCATAATGGCATCCTCTGTAGGACACTTTTTAAAAAATTGTACATAGTTCCATTTACCATTCTGGGGGTCACCTTTGCTGTTGGTGTCGTATCTAAGAAACTATTGTCTAACCCAAAGTCACAAAGATTTACTCCTATGTTTTCTTATAAGAGATTGATTGCTCTCACATGACATTTATGATCCATTTTAATTATGTATAAAACCTCGCATACAGTGTGAGGTAGAGCTCCAACTTCAATCTTTTGCATGTGCATATGGAGGTTTCCCAGCATCATTTGCTGAAAAGACTATTCTTGCCCAATTACTGAATTGTCTTGGTCCAAGTAACATTTTATATCTTAAATAATTTGCATTGTTTGAAAGTAAAATTAAGAAATATTATACCAGATGCTTTACTGAGGCTCAAACATTCAAAGGTTATTTATTTATACATTTCAAATAAGTTTGTGGTTTCAACACAACACTATGCCTAGCATCAGTAGATATGCAATAAAATGTTGATAAGTGAATAAACACACAAACCTGTTTGATTTTGTTTTCAAAATCAAGTTATGTATCTCCACTTTCATTTTGCTTCATATATTTTATTTACAAACTACAAAATTCTGAGGTTTCATAATACAGGACACTAGTCAATTTACTAAATGCTTGCTGATGTCTATTTGCTTCTTGATAAAAGTTGTTAATATAAGAAAACTTGTTTAGAAGACTACATATATTGAAAATGCATCTGGCTAAGTGGTCCAGTTTACCTGGAACCTTTTTATTTTTTAACATTTATCATCAGTGCTATCTCTCAAATTAACCAATCTGCTGGTAGCAACCACACATGGCATACAAAATGAGTCATGAACTTACTTAAGAAAAGTTAGTAATGACTTAAGAAAAGTACTATACAATATGAGGATCATAACAATTAGCACCCATTATTGAACACTGTACAGGTACTTTATGTCTGGTTAAGCTAATGGCCTGTTGTGGAACCTGTACTGAAACCCAGATCTGACTCCAAAAACAATGTTGCTGGCCTCTCCTTTTATTGTGTCATCTGAAGACAATATGGATTGTGTAAAATTCCCCTATGAAGACCTAACACAGGTGTCTCTAGATAAGTAGACAGGATTTGTATTTATAATGGTAGCACTGAGGAGGTCCAGGGGCATGTAATATCCCCCATTTCAAAATGTGTTCCTCACCCGATATGTTACTACAAATGTACATACAACTGTAAACAGTGTAACAGAATGTGAAGCATGACAGCATTCATCCGTTTGTCTTTTATTCATTCATTCAGCAAATATTTAGAGTACTGGTTATGAACTAGACATTATCCTAGGCATTGGAAATACATCAATAAACAAGACAATGTTCTTGCAATCGTGGACCCCCTTGAGAGTGAACAGACTCAGATAAGAAATACAGGTACCTAAAATAAAATAAGATCATTTTGGTGGTGAAAATGCTATGAAGAAAATTAAAAAGGATGATTAAATAAAGAGTTATGAGGGGGAGGGGCTATTTTGGCTCAGAAAGTCAGCAAAGGTCTCTATGTGAAAGTAATATTTGGACTCATACCAAAAACATGAGGAGTGAGCTATGTGAACACCTGGGAAAAGAGAGTTCTAGGTAGAGGGAACAGCAAGTGAAAACACATGGAGGTGAGAATGAGCCTACCTGTTGGAGGAAGAGATAGAGATAGCTGATGGAACATAGTAGATAAGGGTGAGAGTGGTGGAGATGAAGTCTGGACAATAGGTTTCACATAAGCTCTTGTCCATCACAATAAGGAGTTTTGTTATTAATCTAATTACTTTGGGTAAACATTAGAGAATTTTAAGCAAAAAATAATATTGCCAGTGAATATGGTTAGAAGCAATTCAAGATATATTTTACAGGTAGAACCAGGAGAGCTTGTTCAAGTAGCAGATATACAGGTGAGAAAGAGAAAGATTCATGAAGCCAGGTACTTACACTGTAAAACATAATTCATACTTCTATTTTTACAAAATAGACATTGCAAATTTCCTAACATTATTGAAATTAAATTAAAAGGAAAACTCTGCTTCCTCTCTTCCTCTTCTTCTCCATCTCATCCCCACGGAGAATTTTATCATCATCACATCAGTTTCTGCATTCCAATAATTTTAGTCACACCATGCCTGTGCTGTGAATGATACATAGTTTATTGTACCAATGTGCTATGCACAGGAGGAAAGAGAGAGTTATTCTTGTTCCAAGAAAAAAAAAAAATCAACTATCTTGTCATATTCACCAAAGTGCTTTTCGCTTAAATAACTGACTGTGTCCCTAGTGGTAAACGTGTCCGGGATTACTTGCCCCATCCATAGCCCCTTCTCTGAAAACTACTGATAAGGTTTGGCTCTGTGTCCCGTTCCCACCCACAACTCACTCTGAATTGTAATAATCCCCACGTGTCATGAGAGAGACTCAGTGGGAGGTAATTGTATCTTGGGGGTGGGTTTTTACCATGCCTTTCTCATGATAGTGAATAAGTCTCACGAGATCTGATGGTTTTACAAAGGGGAGTTCCCCTACAGAAGCTCTCTTGCCTGCCAGCATGTAAGACATCCCTTAGCTCTTCCTTTGTCTTCCACCATGATTGACAGGCCTCCCCAGCCATGTGGAACTGTGAGTCCATTAAACCTCTTTCCTTTATAAATTACGTGGTCTCGGGAATGTCTTTATTAGCAGCATGAGAACAGACGAATACAACTACCTTTACCTGTAATCTCACCCAAGGAACCAGCCCAGACATCCACGTTTGCACCATGTAATTTCATTCCCTACCCCCAACACATACGTGATTGGACCAGGATTGCCGGCTAGTTTATTAGTAGATAAAAGGGTTGATAAAGCAAAGACAAAGAGAGCCCACTAGTGTTAGGTTATGGAACTGACAGGTCATGGAGAGAGAACTTGAAACCATATCAAGGTAAGGTAAACCAAGTACATGCTGCAGTTATTGGGAAAAGAAACTGTAGCAGGTCAGGAGATGGGAAAGACCAGACCAGTATAAAGGCAGATAGTGGAAGACCAAAACAGAAACAAGAGAGCATGCAGACTTCGAATTCAACAATCTAATGGTTTGGGTGGGTGTTTTGCAACCAGAAGTCCTGGCTGAAACAATCCCCTACTCCATTCAGCATATAATGCCATTTACAAATACCTGACTTTAACTCAACTTTTATTAGGAACAAATCTGAAGCCAGGCTATACTGGGCCATTGGTGGATATTGTTGACCAACTGACCATCTTCCATTCAATGAAACAAGATTCTGTCTCAGAGTATGAATCTTCCAGATAGCTTGAGACCATCAAGGTCATTAAACCCTCTGACTCATGGAAAGGGAAGGAGTTTAAAATTATATCTCCTCTTTCCAAAATCCCTGACACTTAAAAAAACTTTCCATGACCCTTAAAAAAACTTTCATGATTGGAACTACAAAAAAAGGCATTTTTTTCTAGCCAATATTGCTTGTACTATCACTAATTTTCTAGCTGAGATTAGAATATGTATAGTGATAAGTTGAAGTATATGAAAGTTACATTATCATATTGTGCTATATTGTAGAACCAAAACAAAAAGAAACTGTGAATGTCTGTCACTCAAAATGTGTGGGAACCTGATAAGAAAAAGGGAGTCTAGAATGTGACAAAATCCATGGATAAATATAACTAAGTGTAGCAAAACTCAAACAATAGATATTCTGGGCACTAAAAGATCTAAAATAGAAACAAGGACAAAATGATACATTTTTAACTTTATATTCACACACATACTGTATTCCTATGTATGTATACCCTATACATATGTGTATACTAATACATAAAAGGCCGGGGGAAGACTGATAATAACTGTCATTACCTCTGGAAAAGCTACATGAGTGGTCAAGGGGGACTTGGGCTTCATCTATAATGTCTGACCTTTTCTTACATGAAATACTTATATCATTAAACATACTTTTTAATTATTTATAAAAGTATTGAACAAACACTTAAGAATGAAAAAAGAAAAAGGTGCATAAGAAACTGTGCTAATGTGAAAATAGTTGCAAAACATAGGGATATGATGTTAGCCAGTTTGCCAACCTGTGAACGTATGGAAGTCATGGCTAAAAGTTTACAAATTCATGCTACTAAATTCTGACACAAAACTTTAACAAGTCTTTACCATCAGCTGTTTTATTGAAATGAGAAGGAATAAGATTTATCTACACACTGCCCAATGGCATAATTAGAGAATTATAGATTCTCTTAGAGTTCAGTTCTCAACAAAAGATGAACAGTCCTGGGCTCTTTCTCACCCAACCTTGATAAAATTTGAAAAGCTGTCCCTGTCAGGAAAGCTGGTAAGAGATTAGCTGAAGCAGTAGTGCTGATAAGGAGCTTCCAACCCTTAAAGTCTGAGGTGCCTCTATTGCAAAAAAATTAGATGTGGACAAATAGGAAACAACAAATGACAGGCGACCTGTTCTAAGAATTGCTGTTAAGGCACAACCTAAGATTGATGTATCAAATAGTTGTCCATCTCGTCATTTCTTAATCACCCCATTCAAACCATCTTAAGTTATTCAACACATAACTGAAATTTCTAACATCAAACCAAAAACCACCCCAACCATTTATCAGAATACTAATCACACTTTTGAAACATTACTTTCAGAAAAGAAAAATTAAAGAAAAAGAATGAGAAATTCACTTGCTTGTGTGCTAGATATGTTAAACCTTTACAAAATCATGACCTAACCTAAAATGTTCTAGAAGCACAAGGTAAAATCATATTTATTTCCATGTGCCTTACAGACATCCTCCTTACCTCACTGAAGGTATTCTGAAGGAAAATTTGAGAGGTCATTTTTGTACTAAAATGAAAGGTCCCTCTTTAAAATGTATATTAAATGTTAGGAAAATCTTCAAAATGTCTAGGAGAAAGACTAGAAGGGAGATTTCCTTTGGAATATTTTCTTCTGTTTTGAAAGGAAAAAACACAAATAAATGAGTGAAGACATCAATTTAAAAGCACTGTTTTCCCCGTTTTTCTGTGCACATTACTGAATTCTGTAAATAGGGTGTATGAACTTCCAATTGATTTTCCACAAATAACTACAGATTTGCACACATGTATTCATTCTTTTACAGTGCCCTGTGGGTCCAATACATTCATTTTCACAGTAGCTAGAGACAGTCTAAGAGAGATGCTGCAGGCCCCAGAGCAAGTGGGGCTAATTGGACTATGTGAGAATTGAACCCATGACCTTGGCCTCCACTAGGCTATAATCAAAAGAGTTAATAACCAACCAATAACTGCTCAGATAACAGCAATTTTCAAGCATAAAAATAAGAACAGTACTTCAGAAAATAAAATTTTAAGTATGCTGTTGAAAACCTGGATAGCAAATAGTGGAGCAAAAAATAAATACCTGCTTTCTAGTCAAGTTCAAAATACTTTTCTTGTTGTTGTTAAACCTCAGATAACTTTTGGTGAAATAATTTTGAATGTATATTTTATTTCTTTTTTTGTTTGTTTGTTTGTTTTGAGACAGAGTTTCCCTCGGTTGCCCAGGCTGGAGTGCAGTGGCGCGATCTCGGCTTATCACAACCTCCACCTCCAATGCTCAAGCAACTCTCCTACCTCAACCTCCTGAGTAGCTGGGATTACAGGCATGCACCACTATACCCAGCTAATTTGTGTATTTTTGGTAGAGACAAGGTTTCATCATTGTCAACCTTGTTCAAGACTAGTCTTGAACTCCTGGCCTCAAGTCATTCTCCCACCTCAGCCTCCCAAAGTGCTGGGATTACAGGCATGAGCCATCACACCCGGCCTCAAATGTATGTTTTAAAACTAAAGTTTTTCTTATGTATAGTTTTTGTTGTTGTTGTTTTGTTTTGTTTTTTTGAGACGGAGTCTCGCTCTGTCACCCAGGCTGAAGTGCAGTGGCACATTCTTGGCTCACTGCAAGCTCCGCCTCCCGGGTTCATGCCATTCTCCTGCCTCAGCCTCCCGAGCAGCTGGGACTACAGGCGCCCACCACCACGCCTGGCTAATTTTTTTTGTATTTTAGTAGAGACACGGTTTCACCATGTTAGCCAGGATGGTCTCGATCTCCTGACCTCATGATCTGCCCGTCTCGGCCTCCCAAAGTGCTGGGATTACAGGTGTGAGCCAGTTAAACAAGTCTTTATTCATTCAAAAAGTATATAAGACTGTTAAGAGTTCATCGCTATGGGAACAATAATAAGCTATTGATCAGAAAGGACTGAGTAATAAGCTAAAGTAGAAACAAGTTAGTAACTAATTAACTAGTAAGTTAGTAACTAATTAACGAGTAAGTTAGTTACTAGCTTCTGTATGTGTATCTGCTACAGAAAAAAATAAAAGCAACCGCAATGCTGAACACAAGCTACCAGCAACATTCGGCTCCATAAACAGCTCTCTATAGGTCCCAGATGAAGAGAGGGGTTAGACAAACCAAAAGTGAGCAACTGTAATGGTTAATTTTATGAGCTGACTTGGCTAGGCCAAAGTACCCAGTACTTGGTCAAACATCAATCTAGAGTCTCCTGTGAAGGTATTTTACGGATGTTATTGTTAGGTAAATAGTAGATTTAGAATAAAACAGATCATCCCTCATAATGTGTGTGGGCCTACTCCACTTAGGTGAAGGCCTTAAAAGAACACAGACTGAGTGTCTATGGAGGAAGGGATTTTGCCTGTAGCCTACTTTCAGTCTCAAACTGCAGCATGAACTCTTCCCTGGGACTGCAGGAGGGCAGATGTGGACTATACTTCAGGCAAGAAATGATAGTGACCCTAGTCATTAGGTGGTAGACATGCAATTCCATCAATACATGGGTGGGAGAATCCCAAATTGGAGCTGTATCTCTTTGGAAATACTGGGTCCTGAAGGCTGCAGCTGATTATACCATAGAGCGATGACCAAGCCTTATGCAGGGATCCAGCTAAGTATTCTTACAAGTTCCTGAGGTGGGCAGGCAGGAAAATCAACCAGTTACTTCGCAATTACAGTGACTACATTTATAATTAGGGTCATGTCCACATAACAATGTTACAGTCAATGGCCAACTGTATATATGACTGTAGCCCCATGAGATTATAATGAACCTGAAAAACTATCACTCAGTGATGTCACAGTGAAACTGCCTTTGCAAGATTATAACTGAAGAGATTACGACGGTGAAAGAGATCAGACCTAACCGACTCTATCTTGCTTCTAAATCTTTAAGTTGTCCTTGTTCATTCCTGAGTAAGGAACTTTGGGAAGGAATTCAGTTCATGGTTTGACTCTGAAACAAAATTGATAACAGCCCTTTCCTGAAAAGACCCCCTTCTTGCCTGGGGTCCAGTCTGCCTTTACAGGACTACCAAGTTAGCTACAAGATTGCAAATTGCAGTTTGGGGGTCATGCAGCCTCTGGCTCCAAGAGTCTGAACCTCCCCAGGGGGGTCACACAGCCTCTGGCTCCAAGAGTCTGAACCTCCCCAAATTGCTCCTGGGGATAACATCATTATTGTGAAACCTAAGATCAGAGCTTGAGATATGTTGCAGACCCTGCACTCGATGGATCAGCTGACACCACCCAGACCAGTAATCTGGGCCAACCAGTTCTGCCATCTCACCCAGGAACAGCAGACATTTAAAAAACCTAACTTCAACCCCCTATGATTCTATTTCCAACCTGACCAATCAGCACTCCCCACTTCCCAAGGCCCTACCCGTCAAATTAGCTTTAAAAACTCTGATCCCTGAATGTTTGAGACTGATTTGAGTAATAAAAAAACTCCAGGCCCCTGCACAGCAGCTCTGCGTGAATTACTCTTTCTTCATTGCAAATCCCTTGTCTCAATAAATCAGTTGTGTCTAGGCAGTAGGCAAGGCGAACCCACTGGATGGTTACAATAGCCATTGTGAAACTGTAGCACATAACACATTACTTACAAGTTTGTGATGATGCTGGTATAAACAAATCTTGTGCTGCCAGTCTTACACAAGCATAACATTACAGCTGGTCGCAGTGGCTCACATCTGTAATCCCAGCATTTTGGGAGGCTGAGGCGGGAGGATCGCCTTAAGTTAGAAGTTGGAGAACAGCCTGGCCAACATGGTGAAACCCAGTCTCTACTAAAAAAAGAAAAAAATACAAAAAAATTCGCCAGACGTGGTGGTGCGCACTGTTGTCCTAGCTACTCAGGAGGCTGAGGCAAGAGATTCGCTTGAACCCGGGGGGCGGAGGTTGGCAGTGAGCCGAAATCGCGCCACCGCACTCCAGCCTGGGTGATGGAGCCAGACGCCATTTCTTAAAAAAAAAAAAAAGCATAACACATACAATTATGTGCAATATAATTGTGTTACTAGTTTATGTATTTCCTACACTGTGCTTTTTATTGTTATTTTAGAGTGTACTCCTTTACTTATATATATATATTTTTTAAAGTTTATGTACCACCAGGGATGAGGTTAAAACAAAATGTTAACTATAAAACAACATCAGACAGGTCCTTCAGGAGGTATCCCAGAAAGAGACATTGTTACCACAGGAGATGACAGCTCCATGCATGCTATTGCCCCTGAAGACCTTATGGGACAGGATGTGGAGGTGAAAGACAGTGATATTGATGGTCCTAAACCCTGTGTAGGCCTCAGCTAATGTGTGTCCGTGTCTTCATTTTTAATTTTAAAAAAGTGTAAAAAGAAAAAAATCAAAAGATGTTAAAATAGAAAAAAGCTTATAGGATAAGGATATAAAAAAGAAAATGTTTTTGTACAGCTATACAATGTGTTTGTGTTTAAGCTAAGGATTATTACAAAAGAGTCAAAAAGTTTAAAAATTAAAAGTTTATAAAGCAATAAAATTACAGTAAGCTAAGGTTAACTTATTATTGAAGAAATAAAAAATTTTAAATAAATTTGTGTAGCCTAAGTGTACAGTGTTTATGAAGTCCACAGTAGTGAACAGTAATGTCCTAGATCTTCACATTCATTCACCATTCACCCACTCAATCCCCCACAGCAACTGCCAGTCCTGCATGCTCCATTCATGGTAAGTGCCCTATATAGGTGTACTTTTTAAAATCTTTTTTCTCTTTTTCAGAGTCTCATTCTGTCACCCAGGTTGGAGTAGTGTGCAGTGGTGCGATCTTGGCTCACTGCAACCTCCACCTCTTTGACTCAAGTGATTCTCCTGCCTCAGTCTCCCAAGTAGCTGAGATTACAGGCACCTGCCAAAACACCTGGCTAAGTTTTGTATTTTTAGGGGAGATTGGGTTTCACTACATTGGCCAGGCTGGTCTCAAACTCCTGACCTCAAGTGATCCTCCTGCCTCGGCCTCCCAAAGTGCTGGGGTTACATGTGTGAGCCACCATGCCTGGCCCATTTTTATCTTTTATACCTTATTTGTATTGTACTTTTTCTATGTTTACATATGTTTAGATACACAATTACTTACCATTGTGTTACAATTGCTTACAGTATTCAGTAGAGTAACATACTGTACAGGTTTGTAGCCTAGAAGCGATAGACTATACCTATAGCCTAGACATACAGTAGGCTATACCATCTGGGTTTGTGTAAGTACATTCTATGATGTTCACACAAGGAAGTCACCTAACAAATGCATTTCTCAGAATGTATTCCTGTCGTTAAGTGACACATGACTGTACAGCTAAATAAACCTGGGGAGTTCTGGTTTCATGATTATAAGGAGAGAATGGGGGACCTGAGGGGCACAGTTTGCTCTGCATTCTAGAAAAAGGGAGCAATGACTTTTCTAGTATATCTCTAGAATTATCCCCAATAGACAAAATCCTGGCTATGTTTTTGCAGTCTGCCTCCTTGACATAAACCTTCTTACAACACAGATGAATGATGAGGCTTTCTTGGCTTGGTGGGCCATGAGGATCACCCAACTTAGTCCTCTTAGGCTGATTCTATGCCCAATTAATAACTTAAGTGTAATGTCACTTCCCATGGAGATTTTCCTATAAGAAGCAAGTTCCCATAGTAGCAACCATAAACATTTTTTCTTCTTTTGTAAAATTCTGGGGTATGGGCATGGTGGCTCATACCTGTAATCCTACCACTTTAGGGGCTGAGCTAGGAGGATCACTTGAGCTCAAAATTTGAAACCAGCTTGGGCAGTATAGGAACATTTTGTCTCTACAAAAAATTTAAAGATTAGCCAGGCATAGTGACACAAGCCTGTAGTCCCATCTACTCAGGAGGCTGAAGCAGGGGGATTGCTTGAGCTGAGGAAGTTGAGGCTGCAGTGAGCTATGTTCACACCACTGCACCCCAGCCTGGGTGACAGAGCAAGACCTCATCTCAAAAAAATTTTTAGAATTTCATTGTGCATATTTAAGGTATACAGCATGTTATGAGATACATATGTACAGTAAAATGGTTACTATAGTGAAACAAATTAACATATCCATCATCTCACATAGTTACCCACGTTTCTCTCCTGTGGCAAAAGCAGTTATAATCTGCTCATTTAGCAAAAATATTGAATACAATGCACCATTATTTAATGTAGTCCTTATGCTATATATTAGACCTTTGGACTTGTTCAGCCTACATATCTGCTACTATCTATTAAGAACTTTAAATCTGCATCTCCCAATTTTCTCCCCTCCACCTGAGCCTAGTAGCCACTGTTTTAGTTTCATTCTCCATACATTTGACCTTTTTTTTTTTAAGATTCTACATATAAGTGAAATCATGCAATATTTTTCTTTTGTTTTGTCTGGCTTGTTCCACTTACCAGGTCCATCCACGTTGTGGGAAATGGCAGGATCTCCTCCTTTTCTAACGCTTAATAATATTCTATTGTATATACATATACTACAGTTTCTTTATCCATTCATCTGATGACAGACACCTAGCTTGCTTTCATATCCTGGCTATTGTGAATAATGCTGCAACGAACATGGGAGTGTAGATATCTTTAAGAGGTAGTGATTTCATTTCTGTTGTATATATACCCCAAAAGAGGGATTGCTGGGCCATACGGTAATTCCATTTTTTATTTATTTAGGAATATCCATATTGTTTTCCATAATGGTTGTACCAATTTACATTCCAATCAACAGTGTGCAAAAGTTCCCTTTTCTTCACACCCTTGCCAACACTTGTTATCTCTTGGCTTTTTGTTAATAGCTATCCTACCAGGTGTGAGATGAATCTCATAGTGATTCTGATTTGCATTTCCTTGATGATTAGTGATGTTGAATACCTTTTCATAGACCTCGTGGCCATTTTTATGTCTTCTTTGGAGAAATGTCTATTCAGGCACTGTGCCCATTTTTAAATCAGGTTATATGTTTTCTTGCTTTTGAGTTGCATAAGTTCTTTTTTTTTTTTTTTTTTTTTTTTTTTTTTTTGAGGCGGAGTCCCGCTCTGTCGCCCGGACTGGAGTGCAGTGGCCGGATCTCAGCTCACTGCAAGCTCCGCCTCCCGGTTTTTTTTTACGCCATTCTCCTGCCTCAGCCTCCCGAGTAGCTGGGACTACAGGCGCCCGCCACCTCGCCCGGCTAGTGTTTTTTTTGTATTTTTAGTAGAGACGGGGTTTCACCGTGTTAGCCAGGATGGTCTCGATCTCCTGACCTCGTGATCCGCCCGTCTCGGCCTCCCAAAGTGCTGGGATTACAGGCTTGAGCCACCGCGCCCGGCCTGAGTTGCTTAAGTTCTTTATAAATTTTGGATATTAACCCTGTACCAAATATATGGCTTGCAAATATTTTTTCCCAATCTATAGATTGCCTTTTCATTTTGCTGACTGTTTCCTTTGCTGTGCAGCTTTTTAATTTAATGTAGTCTGATGTATTTATTTTTCTTTTATAGCCTGAGCTTTTGGTGTGATATCCAAGAAATCAATGCCAAGTTCAATGTCAAGGAGATTTTTCCCTATGTTTTCTTCTAGGAGTTTTATGGTTTTAGGTCTTACATTTAGGTTGTTTATTTCATTTTGAGTTAAAATTATAAACTTTGGCCAGGCACGGTGGCTCATGCCTGTAATCCCAGCACTTTGGGAGGCCGAGGCGGGCGGATCACGAGGTCAGGAGATCGAGACCATCCTGGCTAACACGGGGAAACCCCGTCTCTACTAAAATACAAAAAAATTAGCCGGGCGTGGCGGCGGGCGCCTGTAGTCCCAGCTACTTGGGAGGCTGAGGCAGGAGAATGGCGGGAACCCAGGAGGCGGAGCTTGCAGTGAGCCGAGATTGCGCCACTGCACTCCAGCCTGGGCGACTGAGCAAGACTCTCTCTCCAAAAAAAAAAAAAAAAAATTATAAACTTTAAAATTTGCTTGACACTTTGGGAGGCCAAGACAAAAGGATCACTTGAGCCCAAGAGTTCAAGACCAACCTGGACAACATGGTGAAACCTTGTCTCTACTAAAAATAAATAATAATTTTTTAAAAAACTAGTCAGGTGTCGTGGTGAATGCCTATAGTCCCAGCTACTTGGGAGGCTGAAGTGGGAGGATCTCTTGAACCTGGGAGGTCACTGCTGCAGTGAGCTATGATCATGTGACCACACTCCAGCCTGGGCAAAAGAGCAAGTCCCTCTCTCAAAAAAAAAAAATTGCTAGAGTTATACATTCCATTGTAAATTAATAAGTTGGTTCAAAGTTCATTTACAGTGATACTATGTGTGTAATATACAAATTAATTCTCTTGAATCTGAATGCTCAGAAAACTTCAGGTTTCCTGTGTCTTGCTAATTGACAAGAGAATAGATGTTTATTAGGAAGAATTCAGGGGAAAAACTGAAGGAATGGGATGTACGAAGTCACAGAGCCAGGAAAGAGAGTGTCAAGTCCACACAATCATTTAACACAAATGAAGCAGAGACTGAGCATTTGAGCATTGTCTGGAAAGGCCAGTTCAAGTCAGATCATCCCATGAATGCCTTCAGGAGACATTTAGATTTTCCCCCAAGGCCAAGGAGATTGCAGTCTATTTGTAAGAAGAAGAGTAAAATAATCAGATTTATTTTAGAAAAATATCTCTGGTGATGATGTGGAAGATGGATTAGAGTGGAAAGCAACTAGATGAACTGGGATGAGTTAGGAGGAGTCTCAGTGGGAAACTACATACACCTGGAAAAAGGCAAGGGGAATAGATACAGAGTACGGAGAGTCAAGAGGATAACACAAAACAAACCATATATGGGTGTTTAATGGAGAAGCATGGATAGATTTAGCTTAGTCAAATAATTGGACAGCAATATCCTTAACTGAGATAGGAAACGGAGAAGGAAAAGTAGGTTTTGTTGTTTTTTGTGTGGGTGGAGGCTATATTAAATTTGGTTTTGAACATCTTGATTTTGAAATGATTATGAGTCATCCAAGTAGAGACGTTCAGAAGGCAATAGAAACTACAAGTCTATACTTCAGGAGAGCCATATGGGCATAAGCTGTAATTTTGGGATTTGCTGTAAATGATAGGCAAAGTTATAGAAGTTGATGACTTAGAATTTGGCAGTGGTGTTGGGGATTCAGGGAATGAGGTAAGATAAGAAGAATAAGAATAAAATTCTGGGCCGGGCACGGTGGCTCACGCCTGAAATCCCAGCATTTTGCAAGGCCGAGGTGAGCAGATCACTTGTGGTCAGAAGTTTGAGACCAGCCTGGCCAACATGGTGAAATACCACCTCTACCAAAAAATACAAAACTTAGCTAGGTGTGGTGGTGTGTGCCTGTAATCCCAGCTACTCGGGAGGCTGAGGCAGGAGAATCACTTGAACCCGGGAGGCAGAGGTTGCAGTGAGCCAAGATCACACCACTGCACTCCAGGTTGGGTGACAGAGCGAGATCCGGTCTCAGAAAAAAAAAAAAAAAGAATAAAATTCCGAGGACCCGCATATATAAGGTGTTAACAGAATAAGAAGAGTCATTCAAAGATTTTAAAAAGTAATCAGAAGTGTGGGAGAAGAGACAAGTAGGTGCAATGTTATAAAAGCTCATGGAAGCAAATGTTTTAGGATAAAGAGAGAAGTCAATATTCCCAAATGCTCCATAGGGTACTAAGAGAATGAGGACTGAAAAGAGGCCACTCCATTTATAAGTTAAGTCATTCATGACCTTTTCCAGAACCATTTCATTAAAGTGGTGAGACAGAAGTAAGATTGTGAAGACAGTAAGTGAGAACAACTCTTTCAAGAAGTCTGGCAGTTAGGAAGAGAAAGAAAATGGCAATATGTGAAGGAGGCAGGATAGAGGGAAGAGGCCCAGATTGAAGACCTTGAGTCTTTACCTTCTCCCTATTCTCGCCATCCAACAGCGAGTGTCCTATTGATACTTCATTCAAATTATTTTCAAAACTCACTCTTCCTCCCTTTTCTTCAGTTGCTCAAGTGCTGTCAAGACTTCTTTGTTTGTCTCAGACCTGTTTCCATCTTCCCAACCACCCTCCCTGCTTCTTTTTGCTCTTCTCTCCAAGCCATCCTCCATCCTGCTGCCAGACTAATTTTCTAGTATACCAGTTACCTCAGGACATTAAGTCACTTAGAAAATATCTGGAGTTCCTCATTTACTCTAATTCCCTCTTCAACCTGACATCTGACCAAGCCAAGATTGATTCTCCCTAGACATCCCATAACCATCTCCTTCCATGCTTTAGCCAAGATGGACTTCTCACTATCCAACCCATTGTACATGCTCTCCCTTCTGACTGATAAAACATCTGACTTTTCTCAGGTAATTAACCTCACCTGGCCTTCAAGATTCAACTCCCAAGCTTTCTATAGAAGAGGAGGAGGAGGAGGAATTAAGAATAATTATTAAACAATTTTATCTATCTTACCTTGCTGGTCGGCTAGAAAGAAGGGAGAAGGGAAACAAGAAGGGGAAACTGTTAAGAAAATAAATAATAAGGTCTATATTAATGTAGAAATTAATAAACATATAATATTGAATCTAGTATCACTCTTGACGAATCATTCACATACTTTTGATAGTGAAGTTCTCTGTTTACTTCAGATACTAACATCTAGTTTATACAGGATAACGACTACTATATTAAGGTTTCTAACCTACTATTCAATATGAAAACGATGCTAATTGGTGGGTTTTGGACTCAGCTTTGCAATTGGAGCACTATTGAAAAATACCTGGGGAGCTTTTTGAAATCACACACACTCCAGGAGATTCTGTTTTCATCTCTTTCAATGGCTATGCCCTCTAGCTAAGAATCCCTGCTGCCCTGTGAGTCTTCTCACTAGGAGGAGTGGACCACTTTCCTCAGATACAGGTTTGAGAGCCACTGCAGGGTATGTTGGGTGGTAAAAAGCAGAACAGTTACAAATTTGAGGTTGGTTATTCCTATGAAAAAGAAAACACAAAACATTATAGTAATTAATTGAGTGACTCCAGTTCCTCAGAATATAAAGAATAGACCCAGGAAAGTACTAAATGTTACACAAGGAGACTTTTTTCCTCCCTAAATAGTCACAAAAGAATTTTTTAAAGATGTAAGAAATGTAATATCAAAGTAAAAATAAATCAGCCAACCAGACTGTCTCCAATCTGTTGGGTGATATATTTAGCATATTTTGTAACTAAATGAGCTGACTTTTAAAGTTGTTTTGAGAATACAACTACTTAATTTACCTAATAAGACTGTATGGCACTCTACATATTATCCATTGTTAGTTGTACTCATACTGCTATGTCTTGTAGAGAGACTATGCTGCTTTTTCCTGCTACATTGTGTTAATAGTTTTAATGACGTGGACATAATTTCATAGGGGCAGTATTTTTTTTTACTCAGTTCATGAATATCAAACAATCCCAAGCTATTTTGATAACTAGCATTCTCGACCTGTGCTATTGCTGTTTGCTCATAACAATGATAACCAGTGTTTATTTAGCATCATGAAGTTTAATGACTTTGCATTTCCTTCTATTAACAAAACTCACAGAACTCTGAAATAAGTAGGCCTGTAGCTCTGATGAAAAACCCTAAAGTTCCAGAACTTCAAATTTTATCTTAGAATTTTAAAATCAGTGGGGCTTGGGCCACTACCTACTCCATGGGTTCTCACTTATGGTGAGCATCAGAATCTCTTGGGGAGCTTGTTAAACACACAAATTCCCAGGCTGGGAGATTTTAACGAGGCTCAGAAACTCGCATTTAAAACAAGAACTCAAGACAGTCCTTGAACTTCGGTTTGAATATTACTGACTAACACCCTCACTTATACATGATGAAACTGAGCCCCAGACAGAGTAAGTGACTTACTCAAGGTCACTTAGCTAGATAATGACAATCAAGTGTAGAACTGATGCAGCCTAATCCTTAGTTCTGTGTTCTTCTCACGCTTATACCCATACTGTTTAGACTGCCCTTCTGGGTTCCTACAACATGGGAGATCACCTGCTTATTACTCCCGTGACAAGAAGTTCACAGACAGTATTCTACAGATGCCACAGACAGAAGGAAGTAAGCACCATGGGAATAATAGAAGAAAGGCTATTAAAGCTGTTACCTTCATCTTTCCGAATTTCACTTTTTTATCTGCATGCAAGCACCAATGGATCATTACAGCAAAATACCAAGAGCTTGTGAGATGGAAAAAGATTACCATACGATGGCAAGTTTACTCACTCCCTTAACATAACTAAAATAGTAAAAAAAAGAAAAAAACAATTGTATTCCTGATAACGAAATATCAGAAAGGCTACATTCTGAATTTACTTTTTCTTTCTGAATTTCAGTTTCTTGTCTATAAAAAGGTATGCTAAAACTACATACTAGGCAGAATGATCTTGAGTACAGCAATAGCACATGAACAGTGCTTCATACAATCCTAGAACATGGTATATACGCAATACATTCTATAATTTTTGAAAGTATTATCATATGGTGGAAGTGCCAAGCTAATTACAATGGGCCAGGCTAATTACAATTACATACATACCAAAGTAGAATTATTGATACCTCCCATCCCTAGAGTGCTGCAGAAATTATAAAACATGGCAGCTAGATGATGTAGGAAACATTTACAAGTTTAAGGAGAACACCTATGTAGGGTAACATGGATGAATCTAATGGAATATTGAGCAAAAGAAGCAAGACACAGTAACATAAATACTATGATTCCATTTATAAAAGTTAAAGACAGGCAAAACTAAACTATATTGCTTGGGAATGCATAGTTAGGCAGCAAAACTATAAAGTAAAGCCAGAAATTCAGGAATTCTCTCTTTCTTCTCTCCCCTTCCCCTTTTCTTCCTAGAAAACAAAAACACCAGCGTAGTGGTTCCTTCTGAAGGGTACTGAGGGGTTTGCCTGGAGAAAAGGCACATGAGTGCCTAAAAGGGTGCTAGCCTTGTTTTACTTCTTGACCTGGGTGGTGGTTAAACGGGTGTTGCCTTTAGAATAATGTGCCAATTTTCTTGTTGTTTTGTGCATTTCTATTATATATACTGTATTTCACAACCAAGTTTTTAAAAGATTTTTAAAAGACACATTCAGTAAATAAAACTGAAAGGAGTTACTCAACATTCCTATTACAGATATTTGGTTGTCTCTCCACATGGACTACTAAGATAATAGAATTCAGCTGCACAGTGGGTCTATGTAAATATCCATTTGTGTACTGACACAGAGGACTCATGCCCTGGAGCCTCTGTGATGTTTAATTGAAAGGCATTTGATCAGAGGTTGCCAGGATCCATTAGACACTAAATATATCATCAACCTAATTACATATGACTTACTAGTTCAGTGCTGATTATATCCAAAATCATCAGAGTCTTAAAAATAGTCATGCTTGTTTGTCCCAACAATGTTTTCAACCATGGTTTCTATGGTTCCAACCACATATGGAGAAATAATATATGTCCTCACGGGGAGAAGAGTGATTTCTGAGTTTTAAAAAGGCAAAGGTGTCATTTTGCCACTTTGAGAATATCCCTTGATCTAGTTTGATCTATGTATGTTCCACCTAGAGACTAAATTAAAACTCTAACCAAAATATTAAAGGATGGAAATATAGTCAATGACTGTGGTTTATCATTCCATTATTAGAATTGACTAGCAGTATTTTGACACCTAGATAAGACTGCTTTAGTGTGTCTATGTGTATTGTATTATTTAAGTTATGTAATATTAGAAACTTAAAAACAATTTGGTATCAGAGTTGGTGACTGAGGTTGAGTTTGGTATTCAGTTGTTTCCATGCAACTGAATTGTTAAAATGCTTACAATTTCCTGTGATTTATTTTCTGAAGCAAGAAAAGGGACCTAACATTAATATGCTTCTTTTAGATTAATTAGATTTACTTTAATGAAATATACAAACAAGAAAGTATAATATATATTTATAGTTTAAAGAATAATAATAAAACAAACACCCTTTTACCCACCACACAGCATAAGAAATAGAACATAACTGAAATCTTCATTTCCCTTCCCCCCCATAAGAGGCAAATGCCACCCTGAATTTTGTGAATATCATTCTATGCTTTTCTTTGCAGCTTTATGCGTATTGTTTGGTTTACCTGTTTTTAAGCTTTATATAAATGAAATCATGTGGCAGTATTCTTCAATAACTTTTCTTCATTCATTATTGTACTTTTGAGATTTATCATGTCAATAAATACATCTACTTCATTCTTTTTAAATGCCATATATTCAATATGCCGTGACAGCAGTCAGACCATGTGTATCATATAGTTTCAGGGCACTGCCAATGTTTCTTCAACAATTGCCATTTCCATATACACCAGCCTTTCACTGGCCCATGCCTCAATTTTTTGCCTGTAGGCTTTCTCTGGCCATCAGTGACTACTCAGTCTGAACACACAACAGGCTGAAAATACCAAAGAATTAATGTTCCTCGGGAGCAGTTCTCAACCAATAACTGGGATAAACCAGAAGTGTTGTAAACTGTCCCCCAGAGTTCCCCAGCAGGCTCAAACTCCAATTGCCCACAGTGATAATGTGATAACACACCTTTATTGGTTTTCTTCCCTTCTGTTTAACTTCCCCATTATCTGCTGGTGTTTCTTGGGAACATATCCCAAACAAAACCCTCTCCATTCATTGCCTCAGGTCTGTCTTTGGAAGGACACAAACTAAAACAGCAGGAAAATTAAACTTAAGAACCTCTAAATACCTGATTCTGCTATGCCTCCAAGATAATGCAGCCATGCTCCAGATTTCTTCAGGGATGTCTGGGAGTTAAGCTCCTCTTGAAATCCAAAATAGGAAACAGATATAAAAGTCCTCAGCCTGTTCTGCCCTCACTTAATTAGCACATGTAAAATTGAAACACATCTTTCTTGAATCTCTTCCTTTTTTCTCTCTCTCCTCTCCCCTTCCCCTTTTCTTCCTAGAAAATAGACAAGCTTTCTTTAACTTTCCCTACATCCTATCTTCCTTCCCTGTTGGAAAGCAAGCTTTCTGAGTTCACTACCATTGACTGAAGGGACATCCTTTCTATACTACAGGAGAACTTTATGTTCTAGGTCATCCAGGCTCAGCCTGGAAAGATTAAGGAATTTATAAAAATCTCTCTCAAAACTTGTATACATTTATTTAATTTCAGAAAGTACCACTTGTCTTTATCTTTAATTCTTTCTGAAACATCCATTTCCCTGGTAGAAGTTAGACAGTAAAGAAAAAATACATAGGAGGAAAAAAGAAAAGGCAAATAAAGAACACAAAATTTCAGGATCTCTTCTTAGAAAAACAGGCCAATTTCAAACAAACAGTTCTCCCAAGACTCAAAGAAACCAAAGGCAAGTTGGCTTTCCTTAAAAAAAAAAAAAAAAAATCCTGAAAGAATAACAAGAGATAGATCAAAAGAGAGCTGAAACAAGAACAGGAAATAAAAAGTGAGTCTGTGGAGCTCAGAGATGAATAGAAACATAAAATGAAATTATTACAGAGGTGAAATTCTCATTAGAGTCAACAAATGGTAAGACATAGATATGGATAAAATACAGTCTAGGACAAAAGAATAGCCTTGAGTAAATAACATAAAATGAATTTGAAAAGAACAGAGATAAAATAAGAAAGGAGGTGGTATGGATATTAAACAAATAATCATTGTCATGGAAGAAAATAATATATGGAATGGGAAAAATTCAAATATATAATTGAATATAATTTTCTTAAAACAAAATCTCAAATCTATAGATTACGAAGACATAGCCAATATCTTGAAAATTTTGATGAAGGTTAATTACTAAGATATCTTAAAAATGGATTTAGAGCAGCAGGTTGTAAGAAGTTACACAGTACAAAATAAGAAGCACATGAACCAAGTCTACCAAAATGAGAAATAATAGGAGGAAATGAACTGAAGAGGTATTTAAGATCCTGGCATTTAGTAAGCCTACCATGGTGTGGTTGTTAAGAGGCCAGCGCTGTAAACTGCCTAGATTTGGATCCCACCTGCCCTTTATTACCTGTGTGACTAAGGTAAGTTATTTTGCCTCTCAATGTCTCAATTTTCTTAATTTTAAAATGGAGATTATATTAGCCATTCACATAACACAGTGACTGTGAAGATTGAGAAAATACATTTAGTCTTCTTTAAAAAATGCTTGCCGGCCGGGCACGGTGGCTCACGCCTGTAATCCCAGCACTTTAGGAGGCCGAGGTGGGGGGATCACGAGGTCAGGAGATCGAGACCATCCTGGCTAACACGGTGAAACTCCGTCTCTACTAAAAATACGAAAAATGAGCCGGGTGAGGTGGCGGGCGCCTGTAGTCCCAGCTGCTCGGGAGGCTGAGGCAGGAGAATGGCGTGAACCCGGGAGGTGGAGCTTGCAGTGAGCCGAGATTGTGCCACTGCACTCCAGCCTGGGCGACAGACCGAGACTCTGTCTCAAAAATAAAAAATAAAAAAATAAAAAAATAAATGCCTTGCCATATTCAGCACTATTAATTATTATTAAGTTCAACAGAGCTTGGTGATTCTCTGAAGGTAAGAGAGTAAAAGACAGGGAAGACAGGAGATGATTCCTAGGTTTCAGGATGTGAAAATCATAATGCTATGCCCTATAGAGAGAATACAGAACAAGGGGAATACAGAAGAAATGATTTTTTTTTTATTCTCAGTCAATATAGTCCCCATCCAAATCTCATCTTGAACTGTAGTTCCCGTAATTCCCATGTGTATTGGGAGGGGACCACGTGGGAAAAACTGAATCATGGGAATTCTATCTCATGATAGTGAATTAGTTCTCATGAGATCTAGTGGTTTCATAAGGGGCTCTCCACCATCGCTCTGCACTTCTTGCTGCCACCATGTGAAAAAGGATGTGTTTGCTTCCCCTTCTGCCATGATTGTAAGTTTCCTTAGGCCTCCCAGCCATGCTGAACTGTGAGTCAATTAAACCTCTTTCCATTATAAATTATCCAGTCTTGGGTATGTCTTTATTAGCAGTGTGAGAATGGACTAAATACATCAATTATAATGGATTCATTTTGAACATGTTAAGATTATCTTTGAGAAGATAGGTAGAGAGGTCCTGTGGGCACCTAGAGCTCACCTAGGACTGAAGGCAGGTGTACATGGCTTTAATGTGAGTGCAGAAGCCATGAATGTGGGTAAGATCTCCTTTGTGATGTACACAATCAAAGAAGAAAAAGGGTGAGAACTGAACCCGTGGAACATTCCCATTTATCAGCTGGCAGAAGACTAAGGCCTGTGACAAAGGACCAATGGAAAAATAAAGGAGAGGATAAATGATGAATCAAAGGCACAAGGACAGGCTGGGCACAGTGGCTAGTGCCTGTAATCTCAGCACTTTGGGAGGCCAAGGTGGGTGGATCACTTGAGCTCAGGAGTTCAAGACCAGCTTGGGCAACATAGGAAGACTCCGTGGTGGCGGGGGGCGGGGAATATATATATATATATAACAAGTACATTGGAGAGGCTGTGTTCAGGAGCACAGATGAATGGGCTGGACTTTACCAAGAGAAGCACATTTTTTCCACTGAGAAAGAAAACCATAAGGGTGTGTGTGGAAGCAGGTAAGTGTGTAGACTGTAGTTGGTAAAGCTGAAAACTCTCCTACGGAAAGATTCTCCCCAAGGCCTGAAAGCATAAGGGAATGAATAACTCCGCCCTCCACAGGCCCAGCCCTCAGGCGCAAAGCCACGTGCCCTAGCAGTGTGCATCAGGGAGATAGCAGAAGCAGGAAGAGCGTTAGCCAGAAGACATGTACCCTGTGAAGACCCAGAGAGAGGCCGTCCAGGTACCACCTAGCAGTTACATCAGACTGAGGCACTTCCTGTTTACAGGAGACTATAAAACCTCTGCCCTATCCTCATTTGGTGCTGATGCCATTTTAGGCCTCAGCCCGCCTGCACCCAGGCCCTCATTAAAACAGCATGTTGCTCCACACCGCCTCCTGTTGTCTGTTGGCGCGCTCTCGGGGTTCGAACCGATACAAGAATCTTTCACCTACCTGGTGCTTTGGCCTCATCTATAAAGTAAAAGCAAAGCCATCTGTTGTTAAATATGGAAACTCTGTGCAGCAGTGAAGATTAGGAGTAGTTAATGATAGAAGGATGACCCCTCTCAAAACAAAAAAAAAGAAAAAAAAAGTTACATTGAGGGCCCAGCAGACATTGAATGAAAATATGAACTCCAGTCAAAACTTGTTTTTGCATTTTTTTCCAGCAGCTTTTCTACTGTCCAGAAACAAGGTAGAGAATCTGAGGTAAGATATGGCATGAAAAATGTTTGACATGGCTACTTTTGCCGTAAACAGAAAGTAGAAAATAATTAAATGTAGTTCCATTTCTAGCGTTACCTAAAGTGCAGTGTTGGTTTATAAGACAGAATACCTGGACCCTGCCTCATGTGTGCCTATTGTTTGCTGAACGGATTTTAATCCTATAATAAAATCTCTCACAACATGCCATGGAAAGTATTTCCTAGAATTCTTAAAAACTAATGAGAAGGAAGTTTGAACATGCTGATTAACATGGAAGCTAGCTACTGGAAAAGAAAAGCAAAATTGAAAGATATTGTTTTAATATCCTTTCAGCTACTCTAAGATTACATAACTGAATATAGAACAAGCTATATAAAGTACAAGGCTTAGTAAAAGAAACATCAGGCTAATACCTAAGTTTTCATACCTAGTACAAAAGTCTAAAATATTTTTTACCCCCGACCTGAATATGGCTTAAACTTTTCATACAATGTACTACTAGCTTAATAGTCATTTTAGAATTAATTATTGCAAGTAGTTCATGGAGATAAGTGCATTTTTATTCAACTTTAAGTAGTTTGTTTCATTGTTTTGAGTATAAATAAGCAATCTCATCAATGATCACTTCAAAGTTACTTTATTAAATATCTTAATCATTACTCACAAAGCATTAAAGGATTATTAGTAAAGCTCCCTAATAGATAGTATTATTTTCACGCTTTCCAAGGAGTCAGTTGTCAATATAAAAAATATGTTAATATAAGAATAGTAAGGAGCATTTTATAAATAAACTGCTAAAAGCAAATTTCATTACCTTACTTGCTGCCTAGTAAACTAAACTGGGTGCCTAAAATTCCCTTTATTTTTCAACTTCAATTATATATGCACAGTATTTTAATTACTTAGCCTCTATTGTTCTAAGTGCTTAGATTTTTCCACACCAAAATTCTCCAGTTTCCACTGTGTTATTTCCTGTTATAAGATTATTCAAAGTAGTTTTTTTCTTTATTGTTGTTTTTCAAAGGGAGGCAGACTGACCAGTCGTGTTTGGGGTTATTTCACAATGCCAGTTCCTTCCTGTATACAAATTCACACAGGCACCCGTATTCATACAAATGCTGGCCCTAGGTAAAAAAATAAGGTTGCCAAGCATTTGAAGTCTTCAGACCATTCTTTCTTTGCTCCTCCTTTGGGGATCACCACCTCCCCTTCAATTATTCTGCATCCTCCTTTTTCTCCTCTTCCTTACAAAGAGCCTGGAATCAGTCACAGCTCCTGACACTCCTGAGTTACATGGCCTACTTCTGAGGCACGCATAGACTTGGTAGCAAAGCAAAGGGAAAGGAAGCGACAGACCTGTCTCAGCTGCCAGCTGCAATCTTTCTCGCACACCAGTGCCTCTCCTTCTTACAAGTTACATCCTGTCGGTAGACGGACTGGCCCAACAACAAGGTTGTATCTATTGAGGTTAAACTTGCCCCAAACAGTGTTTGTTGGAGCAGAGAGGCAGAAAGGGTACAAAATAGGAAGGTGAGTTCTCGAAAGAGTTAAAATCCAGTCTTAAATATTCCACATATGCTCAGTCAAGTAAATCCTTATGAATTTTTTACTGATATTTTGTCCTGGAAGACAGTGATATTAACATATTCTAGAAAAGAAAAACCTTGATTCAGTAACAACCTCACTAAGTGAGAGATACGTGATTAAACGATGACAAAATATATTTTGAGGTTATCTCAAAGTTTAATGAAGTTCTAAATATATAGAATGATTGAACATACACTTTTAAGAAAACACGCAATAGGAGACTAGATAGAGCTGAAAAAGACGCATCCATAGATTTTAGATTGTTCATTTCTTATATATTTGATTTTATGTATAAGAGTGTTTGTTATCCTGATTCAGAATGAAATGACTTTGAATTGTATTTGTGGAATCACTTTTTTTTCTAGCCTGAGGAATAATTTATTGTGGAAAAGTTGAAAAGTTGCTCTAATTCACTAATATTTCAAAGCATCATTTATTTTCTCAGGGAAAGAACCAGAAAATTGGATCCAAACTTAAAATATCAATACTTATAGTTTAGCATTTAAAATGAATAACTACGTGGAGTTACCAGTGATACTTTTAAAATTTATATTTTTGCTATGTGTACTGTTTCAACAAAGTCATGAGTATACCAAAGTGAGCTAATAGTCCTTATTCCAAAATGTTGCCCCAAAATAATTTCTGAACCACATGACAGATGTTTGATACAGATGACTAAATTTCTTGTCATGTTTATTGTTAATAGTAAAACCAACAGAGTGCTAGACTTCAGACACTAATATCTTCAAAATATGGACTTACATGAAACTAGACAGCGATATCATCTTAAAGTACTTTTTTGTCTTAAACAAACAAATCAAAAAAAGCAAAGATCAGAGTTGAAAGGAAGAAAAATACATTGAGTGACACCATATGGCAGCCAGACACTGGGATAGATGCTTCATATACCTTAGGTCATTTAACGTTATAGTTAAGTAGAAAATGTTTTAAAGTTGTGGAGGTATTTAACTAGTTTTTCATTTTCTAAGCCAGCACAAATTTTGACTCACCTGTTCATAATGCAGAGATTATTTGTTTTGCCCTACGTTTCTGTTGCACAACATTTTCTCTCTTTTAAAAGATATTTATTGAATCATCATCTGCCTCAGGCTTGATATGGCATAGCCTCTGAAAGACTGTTTAAGTACTTCATCTCACCTTTCAAAATATTTTCAGTGCAGGCCATTCAGTGTTCCAGGTATCTAATGAGTCATTTTCATCTTCCCAGTCTACCAAGCAGGATCTCAAAGCCTCCTTTATCTTTCTGGGTGTATACAGAGTCATTAAGCTCAAATATGTCCTTTGTCAACAGACTTGAGGGTTGGGTTTAGTTATTAACTTGGTGAGTCTCCACCCAGCTAACTATTCTAGGAAATCATTTGGTGAGTCAGGCATTCTTATATTCACATTGCAGCAGCCAGTCATCTGTCCTAAGTGCTGCCGCCAAAGACTGAATGTCCTGGAAAGTTTGTTATCACATCTCCATTATGACAAAAGCATTGTGCCGAACAGATGAAAAAATGCATTGTCAATGGAATATTTTATGTTTGTTTGTTTTCCTTTAAGCAATATTGCCTTGTTATAAAAGATCAATAAATATTTGTTCATTTCAATTCTGATGAGTCTGTGAGCTGTTACCATCAAGCACAGAGCAGCATCCTACTTTGGGATTGAGAAAGTGGGAAATCTAAGGTGAAAGTCTACAGTGATTAAACAAAACTGAAAACTGAGACACTCCTCTTCCATCTGGTAGAGAAACTGACCACATGCCCTTCTCTCCACTAAGAGGAAAGACCAGACTCACTGGTTCACTGGTATGTTTTCCTTATAGTAGACTGTGGTATGACAATGCCAAGTGATAAAACTTCTATGACACCCCTCTCTCCAGTTGATCCAAAGAACTTGGAGGGGAGGAAGAAGGGGGAAGATGTGAGGAGACACAGCAAGTTAGGCACCTCTGTTTTTTCACAGGAGCAAAAATAATAGGTTCTTATCTAGTTGGAAGGTGAGGATACTACTAATTCATAAAACAACATGAACAGAGTTAATTTTCTAAATGTCAAGACGTAAAGAAAATTTAACCTTCTTTAGGAAAAAAAATTCTTTCTAAAAGAAAGAAAGAAATTTGTATTTAATTATTACTATCTAATAGGTGCTAAACCAAGCACCTTACATGTTTTTGCTCACAACAACTCCATAATGTTGCTGTTATTTCACCATTTTACTGATGTATTAGTCCGTTTTCATGCTGCTGATAAAGACATACCCAAGAGGGGGTAATTTATACAGGAAAAAGGGGTTAGTGGACTTACAGTTCCATCATGGCAGAAGGCAAGGAGGAGCAAGTCACATCTTACATGGATGGCAGCAGGCAAAAAGAAAGAGCCGGCCAGGAACAGTGGCTCACACCTGTAATCCCAGCATTTTGGGAGGCTGAGGCAGGTGGATCACGAGGTCAGTAGTTTGAGACCAGCCTGACCAACATGGTGAAACCCTGTCTCTACTAAAATACAAAATTAGCCAGGCGTGGTGACAGGCTCCTGTAATCCCAGCTACTCAGGAGGCTGAGGTAGGAGAATTGCTGGAATCTGGGAGGCGGAGGTTGCAGTGAGCCGAGATCACACCATTGCACTCCAGCCTGGGTGACAGAGTGAGACACCATCTCAAAAAAAAAAAAAGAGAGAGAGAGCTTGTGCAGGGAAACACCTGTTTTAAAACCATCAGATCTCATGAAACTCATTCACTACCACAAAAACAGT
>NW_016820258.1:114600-125533 GCF_001698545.2 Rhinopithecus bieti | reverse complement strand
GGATCACGAGGTCAGTAGTTTGAGACCAGCCTGACCAACATGGTGAAACCCTGTCTCTACTAAAAATACAAAAATTAGCCAGGCGTGGTGACAGGCTCCTGTAATCCCAGCTACTCAGGAGGCTGAGGTAGGAGAATTGCTGGAATCTGGGAGGCGGAGGTTGCAGTGAGCCGAGATCACACCATTGCACTCCAGCCTGGGTGACAGAGTGAGACACCATCTCAAAAAAAAAAAAAGAGAGAGAGAGCTTGTGCAGGGAAACACCTGTTTTTAAAACCATCAGATCTCATGAAACTTATTCATACGAGAACAGCACGGGAAAGACCCATCCCCGTGATTCATTTACCTCCCACTGGGTCCCTCCCATGAAATGTGGAAATAGTGGGAGTTACTATTCAAGATGAGATTTGGGTGGAGACACAGCCAAATCATATCAACAAATAAAGAAATTTAGGACAGTAACTTTCCCAGAATCACACAGTTGAGCCAAAATTTAGATGAGTTCATTGCATTTGTTTTTAAGCACCAGACTATTAAATTAGGTTTTGTTATTTTTGAAGAGCCAGAACTAATGGCAAGTATGTTGTATTGCCCATATAGTAAGGAATTAAAAGAAAACTAATGTGACTAGCATGTAGCCTTACAATTAGTTTGTGTTTTATATGTATAATACATATTTATAATATATACAATAACTTGTTTTGATATTAAATTTTACTTTTAAAAAAAATCACACGATGAAACTTTCAAAGTAATCATTCCAAGACAATGAGAAATAACTGTATTAAAACATAGCTAAAATTCATAACATAGGCAGCATCAAGACTCAGTTCCTAAAGCAGATCCTACTGAAAGTTATAAAGTTAAAAAAAAAAAAGACAGTGTTCACATTTGACAAAGATGGGTTGTGGTGGCTCAAGTGTTCATTATTCTTATCTTTTCACATATGTTTAGAATATTTTACATAGAAATATATTTATAAAAACACGGATCATTACCACTGCAGAACTTCGGGCCATTATCCTTACCTTGATTATACCCTAGGGAACCTTATTTTCCAACTTTGTACCTGAGCTCATAGGGAAAACCAGAAATAATAAAAAGAATATATGCTAGGTAGAAGCCTATCTAAACACATAATCTTTTTCTGGGAAAATATAAAAGGACTACAGAGCAAGATGGCTTTTAACTGTTAACGAATTCTTCTAAAATACCATGTGATATAACTAAAAAGAAAAAACTTCCAAATTGATTTGATCAGGTTTACAAATCTGATACCAACAGTTGACAAATGCAAAACAAAATAAAACAAAAAAAAACAAGGGAGACTACTTGAGGAAGAAGAGAAAGAAGTAAAAAGAAAGGAAAGGAAATTAAACAAAATAGCATTTATGGCTATAGATGAAGAAATGTTAAATACAATCTGCCAAATCAAATTCAAAAATATATTCAGGCTGGGAGTGGTGGCTCATGCCTATAATCCTGGCACATTGGGAGGCCAAGGCAGACAGATCTTTGAGTCCAGAAGTCCAAGACCAACCCAGGCAATAGGGTGAAACCCCATCTCTACAAAAAACACAAAAATTAGCCAGGCATGGTAGCACATGCCTGTAGTCCCTGCTACTTGGGAGGCTGAGGCAGGAGGATCAGTTTGAGCCCAGGATGCAATTAGCCAAGATCGCACTATTGCACTCCAGCCTGGGTGACAGAGCAAGACCCTGTCTCAAAACAAAAAACAAACTAACAAACAAAATACATATTAAAAGAAAAATCTGTTCCCACCGAGGAAATTTTACTCTCATGAAATTAAAGGATAGTTTAATCTAGAACACTAGACATAACCACATGGCATTTATACATGAAATGAGAAAATAAAAATAGATATCAAAAGGTACCTAATAAATTTAATGCCAATTCCTCATTTTTAAAACACCCAAAATATACTAGTAGTAGATGGATATCTCCCAAACATAATGAAGAATATTATTTATTGTATTAGTCAAGGGAACACTAGCTGCTGTAATTTATAAATTCTGTGCTTTAGTAAAATATGTTGATTTCTTATTCCTCTGTTGTTCAACTAGTGGCAGTGTCAAGGAGGTGAGGAGAGCACAATTTCAGAGTGCAATGTGTGAGGTACTGTCTACAAGATCAAGATACTCAGGATAATGGAGCCTCTACCATCTTCAACACACAATTTCTCAGGCTGCCCTGAGAATTAGCATCTAACCAGCAAATAGGGAACAAAAGGAGAACATACATGGGACATTTTTAATACAGATTAGGTCAGGAAGTGGCACTCATTACTTCCACTAACATCCCACTAATTAGAACTTCACATATTGTTGCTTCTAACTGCAAAGGCGGCTGGGAAATGTAGTCTCTCTGTGTACCAGATGAAAAACTGGGTTTGGTGAACAGTTAGCCAGTCTCTGCTGAACCTATTCTACTGGTTATCAAATAGTCTTTTTTATTCTTCTTCCTACACAGAGCTAACTTCTTTCTCAAAAGAGACAATTCAAAATCCCAGCCAGTCCCTATGACCAGTTCAAAATACAGGATCTCCAAGTGCTAATGACGTAGACTTCTTTCTCTAACTGATTAAAATGTAGCCTTATAGTTCAGCAACATTATCAATTAAAATGATAAATTATCTGCCCATTTCCCTCCCCTGCACATACACACACACACAGAGAGAGAGAGAGAGAGAGAGAGAGAGAAAGAGAGCGAGAGAGAGAGAGAGAGAGGAATGTAGCAGTTATTACCTTTTAATTTACTATATAACCATCTCCTTTGTTTGGTGTCACCCTCCATTAGAACTTACACTCCATGATAGCAGATTTTTGCCTCCCCACCATTCCACTGCTGTATGCTCTCAGTATCTACAAGTAAATAATTGTTAAATATTTATTTACATTGCCCAAAGTAAGCATGTGTTATTTTTACAGTAAAATTAATTTTGAACAGAAATGCAAATATCTTGGGAAGTGGTTAAGCATCATTCACACCTTGGTTTCAATTTCCCAAATCTCACTTTTAGAACTGAATCACCACTCTTGGAGCTGGGGTTTGTATAGGCAGGGAAAGAAAGTAGGATGGTGGAATGTAGGATTATAGAGAACTGAAACAGCATGAAGACACTGGTCCGCAAGAGACCAAAAAAGGGGAGTCAAGAGGTGAAAGACAGGATCAGAACGAAAGGTGAGAGAGCAACAAACTTTGGTTTGATCCACAAGAGTAATTAATTCATTAATTAACTGATTAGGAACTTGTAAACTCTTTCATTCAATAGTAAAATATTGATTTTTATCTGCCACAACTGTGATGAGTATTTGGGATTAAAAAATGAACAAGAGACAGAGCATGACCTCGAGAAACTCATATCTAGTTTTGGGGGACAGAGTATAGTGAGTATATGAGTGTGATAAGGGAGATGTGAATGGAATGTTATGACAACACAGAAAAAAAGCAATTAACCAGACCATGGCCAAGTGGAGGACAGATCCAAGAAAAGTTTCAGGAAGAAAGAACCTGAGTCTTAGAAGAGAGGATAGGCCGGGCGCGTTGGCTCAAGCCTGTAATCCCAGCACTTTGGGAGGCCGAGGCGGGCGGATCACGAGGTCAGGAGATTAAGACCATCCTGGCTAACACGGTGAAACCCCGTCTCTACTAAAAAAATACAAAAAACTAGCCGAGCGAGGTGGCAGGCGCCTGTAGTCCCAGCTACTAGGGAGGCTGAGGCAGGAGAATGGCGTAAACCAGGGAGGCGGAGCTTGCAGTGAGCTGAGATCCGGCCACTGCACTCCAGCCTGGGCGACAGAGCGAGACTCCGTCTCAAAAAAAAAAAAAACGAAGAGAGGCTAGCATTTGTGAAGGTTTCGAGAAGCAGACAAAGGCATAACGCATTCAGAAGACTGGACTTTAGGGAGTAAGGGGGTTGGAGATGTTAGCAGGGGACAGATTGTGAAGGTTCATTCTTGTCCAGCTCTAATTCCTTTAAGCCACCAAGCTGTCCTTACACACACACACACACACACATACACACACACACATACACCACATAAAAGGGGAGTTCTACTTCTTACATATAACTCCTTTTCATTTTTAATCTGTCTCATTGTTTTGGTACTTTGGAAATACTCTTATCTGAATATCAACCTTGATGCCCACTGGAAAGCAATTGTAGTCCTCATCTCTGGAAAAGCTTCCTCAAGTCATCCTATTCATACTCTCCTCCTGGTTCCATCTGCTCCAGAACCCTTTATTTCCCTCTGCCAATGCTACTCCCATCCCAGATGCAGACTTTATAAGCCTTTATAAGCTTTGCTAAGACATGTGCACTTGACCCTAGATAGCCACCAAAGAATTTTAATCATAACATAATAAAATTTGCATTTTATAAAAATCTTAGCCAGGAGTGTTTGTGACTATCTCAAAAACACAAGCACTATAGACAAAATATCCAGCTTCTAGACTGACGGCTTGTAAAGAATTGAGCACACCAAACTGGGCCCAAAATCTACTTTACTCATCCTCTCCTGCTTAATGAAAGTGTTTGTGACTATCTCAAAAACACAAGCACTATAGACAAAATATCCAGCCTCTAGACTGACGGCTTGTAAAGAATTGAGCACACCAAACTGGGCCCAAAATCTACTTTACTCATCCTCTCCTGCTTAATGAAATATCCTGAGAAAATATCAAAGGCATATTGAAAGAAATGAAAGCAATAAACTAATTAGAACTGACAAGGTTATCTTAAACAGGAGAATCACAGATGATGGAGCCTATGACATTAGCATCTTTTTCACAACACAGAAGAAACTGAGGACTCAGGTGATTAGTATGTCTTGCCTAGATTCATACAGTTTAGTGACAGCACTAGAGTTTGAATCCAATTCCCCAAATTATTAACAGTCTTTTCATTTTACCACATTGACGGGTAGAAGAAGAGACCTCCCCAAACAATATGAAACAGCAATTATTTTCTGCATTTAGATACAGTCCAGCCCAAATCTTCTCTAATTTATAAAAATATCTTTGAGAGAAAGGAGAGCTTCTGAAAACCATATTTTAATCTTTAATCCCTTCTACTTTGCCATTCTAATACTACGGTAAGGACAATCCAAAATAAAAATTCTTTTTTTCCTTTTTCTTTTTTTTGGAGACAGAGTCTCACTCTGTCACCTAGGCTGGAGTTAAGTGGCACAATCTCGGCTCACTTCAACCTCCATCTCCTGGGTTCAAGCGATTCTCATGCCTCAGCCTCCTGAATAGCTGGGACTACAGTTGTGCATCACCACGCCTGGCTAACTTTTTGCATTTTTAGTAGAGATGGGGTTTCGCCGTGTTGCCCAGGCTGGTCTCAAACACCTGGGCTCAGGCAATCCACCAGCCTCGGCCTCTCAAAGTGCTAGGATTACAGACATGAGGCACCACACCCTGCCTAAAGTAAAAATTCTCTTAAGAAATTGGAAGATACCCCTATTCTGATTCTAAGAGACTGGAAATCTGTGTTATCTAAGTCCTGTAGCACTGTGCATGAGAAAGTAGAAGGAATCTCAGGCAGGGGTAAGAAAGTGAGCCAAAGTGCCAAGACTGAAATATGATCGGTTCAGCTAAGGCAAATGTTAAGATGGAAAGGTAGGCAGGTGCTAAATTGTTGAAGGGCCTTTAAAAAAATCAAATGAAAATGTATCTTGATACATACATATATATATATATATACACACACACACATGTATATATGTATTTTTCTACAAAATGTCTATCAGGCAAGGAAAGACAATAATGCCTGAGAAAGAAAATAAGAGGAGTTCTATAATTGCTCCACAGCATGGAGAAAGTATCCATGTTGTGGATCAGGGAGGGGAACCCAGACAAAGCCTGGTAATCTCCTTGAGTTGAGAAAAAGCTGGAAGTCAGAGGAGGCCATGGTAGGTAATGTTTGCAGGGTGGCGTAGAGGAGTGGTAACAGCTACATAGAGAATTCCAAAGATCTGCAGATCTCCCGTGAATCTTCAGCTGGGTACTGAAAAGTGCATTTATGTAAAAATTCTATCTGAAGCAGGGGGAAACACTTGAAAAGAATTATTGCAAACAATTCCAGGTGTTCATACAGGGTTGGATATAATGCCTCTTCCTACCAAAGGGAGTGGAAAATGTCATAATTCACAAGACATCATGGAAAACTCACAGAGTTGTGCCTCATATTAGGGAAAAATCTACCCTGGACTAAATGCTGCTCTTGTCCCATGTACCAAAGCATAAAAGCAAGATCTGAAAGATTCAAATCATTTCCAAGTGACTTAACTGCACCCCATGACAAGTTTAAAAATATTTATAGTAATACAAAAATGTCAAAAAACAGCAAGGCAAAATTTATGTTGGCCACTGAATCAGAAATTATTTGGAATTCAAAGAAAGGGGAAAATATAATCGATCATAAGGGTTTCCCAACCCATTGACATTGACCCAGAAATGATAAAGCTGACAAGATAAGGATTCATATATAAGGACATTAACAGTCATAATTATATTATATATTCAAGAAACTAGAGGAAACATTGAACATGTAAAATAGAAATATGGGTAATACAAAAAAGATATAAAATTCTAGAGTTAAGGTCAGCAAATGTCATTTTTAAAGAGTCAGAAAGTAAATATCTCAGGCTTTGCAGGCCACTTAAGGTATTCTTTCTTATGAAAACTTTTTAAAATGTAAAATCATTCCTAGCTCATGGACTATACAAAAAAAGGGCCAAGGGATAATTGTCCATGGGTCATATTTTGCTACCTCCAGTTCTAGAGGGTAAATCTACAATGTCTGAAATGGAAAATACATTGAATATGATTAATAGCAGAGTAGGCACATAGAAGAAAAGTGAACTTGAAGACATAGCAATAGAACCTATCCAAAATGAAACACAAAGAAAACAAAACACTAAAGAAAAAAGAACAGAGCTTGAGTAAGTTACAGGACTACTATAAGCTGTCTAATATATACACAATTCTAGTTCCCAAAGGAAATGAAAAATATTTGAAAATATAATGGCCAAAAATATTCCAAAATGTGGTGAAAAGTCTAAACCCATAGATCCATGAACCAACAAACCTGAAGCATAAAGAAAGTGAAGAAAATTATACCAGGGCACTTTATGGTCAAAATGCTTTTTTAAATGAAGAAAAGACTTTAAAAGCAGACAGAAGGGAGAAAAAAAGCCACATTACACAAGTAGGAATGAAAATAAAGATAACGGCAGATTTCTTGTTGGAAACAATGCAAGCAAGAACACAGTGGAGCATCATCTTTAAAATATTGAGGAAAAAAAAGTCACTCTAGAATTCTACGCCCTATGAAGATATCTTTCAAAAATAAAGGTACAGTAATGACATTTTAAGACATACAGAAGCAGAAAGTTTACATCACTAGCACACCTACATTCTAAGAAGTGTTAAAGGTCAAGAACAAAACAATACCAGATGAAAATCTAAGTCAACACTAAAACATAAAGAGCACTGGAAATGATAACTATGTGGGAAAATACAAAAGAATGTCTGATATATTTAAATGTCTTTTAAAATAATTGATCATTTCAAGCAAAACAATGCATTGTGAGGTTTATAACACATGTAAAAATAAAATGTATGACAACAGCACAAATCATGGGAATGGAAAATGGGAAGTATAGTGTTGTAAGGTTTTTAAAATACACGTAAAGTATGTAATACACTTGACATTGGATCATGATAAGCAAAAACTATATATGATAAATCTTAAAATAACCTCCGAAATACCATAGAAAGAGCAATTGCTAATAAGCCAACAAAGGAGATAAAATTGAATTATTAAAAAATATTAATGCAGGCCGGGCGCGGTGGCTCAAGCCTGTAATCCCAGCACTTTGGGAGGCCGAGACAGGCGGATCACAAGGTCAGGAGATCGAGACCATCCTGGCTAACACAGTAAAACCCCGTCTCTACTAAAAATACAAAAAACTAGCCGGGCGAGGTGGTGGGCGCCTGTAGTACCAGCTACTCGGGAGGCTGCGCCAGGAGAATGGCGTAAACCCAGGAGGCGGAGCTTGCAGTGAGCTGAGATCCGGCCACCGCAGTCCAGCCTGGGAGACAGAGCGAGACTCCGTCTCAAAAAAAAAAACAAAACAAAACAAAAAAAAATTAATGCAAAATAAGTTTAAAAAAAGAATAAAAGAGGGACAAAGAACAGATAGTACAAATAGAAAACAAGCAACAAGATGATACATTTAAACCAAAACATATTCATAAATACATTAAATACAAATGATATAAACATATCAATTACAACCCAGAGATTGAGACTTCCAAGAAATCCACTTTAAATATAAAGACAAAAGTAGGTTAAAAGTAAAAAGATAGTAAATTATATATCATAGTAACATAAGTCAAAATGAAGTTGAAATGACTGTATTAATATAATACTAAGCAGATTTCAGAGTAAAAAATTTCACTAGGGAAAATGAAGGCCATTTCATAATGGTGAATTATTCACATAAATTCATTGAGAGGACCTAACGATCCTAAACAAATATGCACTTAATAAAAGGGTGTCAAAATACATGAAGTAAACATACATAAAACTACAAAGAGAAATGCATAATGCCTACTTTGTTGAAATTTTGTTATAAGGAGCAGAAATATTATATGTTAAGTATTAGGACTAGCACTCAGCAGATGATAAAGGTTCAATATGTTATCTACTATTACTATTATCAGAAAACTAAAAGATATTATAGTGGTTTATGCAATGCTTAAAGTTTTACTCACCTTTTTTTTGTTTTGCTGTAAAATGTAGATTTAAAAATCTATAAATTACATTAAGTTCCATTCACATTGTACCTTAAATCCTTTTCTCCAGTCTCATCAGAAGAGACGTTCCTCTTTTTGTTCAAGTTTGACTTTTCCTTGGACTACAGAAGCATTGTGAAAGAGAGAAAATATTTTGAAAGAAAGGTCAGACAAGACATGGAAATGGAATGGACAGGAAACTAAAAAAAAGGGAAGCATCAAACATAGCTGTGTTAGACATAAACATGGGAAGAGTATACACTGTGGACTACTAGAGGAAGGGAGGCAGTGGAGTATGGGTTGAAAAACTACTTGTTGGGTACGATGCTCACTACCTGGGTGCAATATATCCCTGTAACAAATCTGCACATATACCTTCTATATCTAAAAGTTGAAATTAAAATACGCGTGTGTGTGTGTGTGTGTGTGTGTGTGTGTGTGTGTGTAGGCTGGGCGCAGTGTCTCACACCTGTAATCCCAGCACTTCAGGAGGCTAACGCAGGTGGATCATCTGAGCTCAGGAGTTCAGGACCAGCCTGGGCAACATTGCGAAACCATCTCTACTAAAAATACAAAAATTAGTCAGGCATGGTGGTGAAAGCCTGCAGTCACAGCTACTTGGGAGGCTGAGATGGGAGGATCGCTTGAGCCTGGGAGGCAGAGGTTGCAGTGAGCCGAGATCATGCCACTGCACTCTAGCTTGGGTGGTAAGAGTGAGATCCTGTCTCAAAATATATATATATATATTATATATACACTATGTATATAATATATAATATGTATCTATAATATATAATATGCATATATGTCTATATGACAACAATTTTAAAAGATAAAGAAGTGAAAATAGAACAAAAGAAAAAAATATATATATGGCAGTGAGGTTCTAAGCTTAGTAAATGGGAGGGAAAGGGGTATTGACAGAAACCAGAAGCTTGGCAGAGAGCTAGATCTGTGCATGAAGGAAGGCAGGATGAGTTTGGGATATGTTGAATAAGAAGGTACAGCAGGATAACAGGAAAAGTGATACAGTCTGATATGAAGCAGAAGATATGGGGCTGGAATTGTTTTAAAGATCAAGTCTCAAGATGTAAATGCATGAGTCATAGGAAGACTGAGATAGTTGCCCTAATGTGTTTGCTGTCAGAGAGCAAATGATAATTAGTATAAATATTATGTTAAAAAAAAAAAACCACAGTAAGCTTCAGGCATACAAAGAATAGAATAATTCAGAAATCATTTCACTGCCGTCACTTGATACTAGTTAATTATACTTCACAGGAATGATTTGGTGGGATGGTGGTAGGAGCAATGTTTTCTGTCTGACAGACTGACTCCAATGATCCAAGCAGACATGCTGTCTTTGGGAAACCTAGGTAACCTGAGTTGCAACCAAGAAGTCACTATTTGTCCCTTTTAACAAAATATAACAAAATTACTTTGAACTTTAATAGACCAGGAAGCATCAGTTTTTTTTTCTGTATTATTACAGTCTGATATGGAGTATATATATTATATAGAATGAGACTCTGTCTTAAAACAAAAACAAACAAAACATCCTGAAATATATTACAACATTGTTATGAAGTAATACATTTGCCCTTCTGGTTTGTAGCTGTTACTAACCCATAAAGGAAGTCCTATAATGAAACTTTGTTCTGCTGTTTTATATTTCTTGTTAAAGTAATATAACCTCCTAAAAAACTTATCTTTGAGTACTGTGGGCATTCACCCAAGTATCTGTAAATGATAAAATCTATACTCTGCCTGGAGACAAGAGTGAATGCCCCAGAAGGAGGTTTAATACTTTATTATTACTTACCACACTTTATTTATTAGAGTACTCTAATTCTTACAAAGAAGAATTCAGAATTCCCTGTACGAAATGCCAAAAATAATCACATTGTTAAAAAAAGTTGTGGAATAATTTTGACTATATATCATTTTTAATTTTCAAATATGACCATACTTACAACAGGAATATTTTAAAATCATAAAGCCCAGTAAGGAAAATACAGATTTTTTTTTTCTAGTAAATTAATGTTTAGCATCTGACAAATATGAGACATCCTTCACGAGGCTGTTTTCTTTCTTTTTTTTTTTTTTT